>NC_134409.1:127314381-127519381 GCF_038048845.1 Mixophyes fleayi | reverse complement strand
CTGGGCTTAGTCTAGGTTTGTAAGCTACAGCAATATCTCCCAGTGCACACACTAGACCCTGAGTTCCATTAACGAGCACAAGCCATGTCCCCAGCAACAATCCTAGTTTCCCCTGCCAGTCTAGAGTAAAGCACTCCTCCTTACCTCCTATTTTTCTGTCCAAAACCACACTCCCCCCCCCCCCCTTTTCTTCTTCTCCAATCTCCTTCTTTTTTGTGCCTCCCCCCCCCCTGCATGTTCTCTCTCTCTCCCTCTCTGCTGCTCTGTCTTGTTTACCCAGCAGGTGGATGTGACGTCAGGGACTCACCACAGCAAAAAATAACAACATCTAAATCCGCCGGTCCAGCGTGGGCATCACTTGCAAAGTGGAAGAAGAGAAAAATAGTGCCTGGGACAAGAGGCAGGGAAAAGAGCGAAGCCGTAGAGAAAGGAGGAGTGGGGGGAGAGGACATAAACAACAACAAACAGTGCCAGAGGGGGGAGAAAGAGAGCCAGGGGGGAGTGGAGACGGGGGAGGACGCACAGAAAGCGCCCCAGCTGCGCCCGCGGTGCGCTTTGGAGAGAGGGGGGGACCCGGTGCGCTCCAGCCATCTGAGCGCACGGGAGTGCGTCCTGCAAAAAAAAAAAAAAAAGAAGCCAGACCCTGAGCGGAGTAATCTATTGTTATTTATTGTGTGGCTGTTGCATGCTGTACTTGCTGGCCGGGATCGCATGTGCATTTAAAGCAAAGGAATAATAAATGAAAGCACTTCAATTACAGGGTGTCTGGTGCCGGGAGAGCGCTGCTGCCGCTGCGGGTGAGTGTTTGGGTGGCTCTGGCTGCACTTTGCAGGCTCTTCTTGCCTGTACCATTGTTTATTGTCCTTTTTTATTTTTGCATTTCCTCACTTTCTTCTGCAAGTACTTTTTTTTCTCTTCTCTCTCCCTTTCCTCTGCCCCCTCCTCATATCCTCTTCTCAGGGAAAGTGTGTAATGCAAGACGGGGCTGACAGATGCCATGCTCTGGGTGTGCCAACCTTACTGCCCCTCTAAAGTACTTTTATCACTTCGCTGTGGCTTGTTCCCATGGCTACTCTGATACCGGAGTGTTCTCCAACTAGTTGACTCCACTTAACTAGTTGCAGCAAAACTTTACTTAACCGACTCTCCGCTGACTTATGTTGGCTGTTCTGCAACTATTTGTCAGTTCTTTACAAGTGTTAGTGCTGGGAGATTAACTCTTCCCCGGTACTGTTGCTTTGTGTCAATAACTTAGTCTACAAGGAGTAGCCTGGGCAACGAAGCTGACTGCAATTGCCTCTATTGCCCCCTTGTCCTCAGAGAATTCTGCAAACTCACTGTTAATTTATTGTACAACTATTTGTACTCCAGTAACTTTGCCATTGACCTGTTCTGCAAATAGTTGCTCATCTATATCCCCTGTTCCTGCTTTTCTAGTTACTCCTCTAGATACCTGTTACTGAAGTATTGTGCAGCTAGTTGCCCCTATAAGTGCCCAAGTTTTGTTGAACCCTACAGCAACTTTAACACTTTTGCTGGTGTACTCTACAACTAGGGGTTCTTGCAGTTAACTATTTTCCTGGGATATTGAAGACTTCCAAGCACTTTTATCACCCCCACTAGTGGCAAAACGGAGTCCAGGGCACTCTCTGCTGCTGCCCCCGGACTTACCCATATTGGTCTTGCCTCTGTACTGTTGCTGAAGGTCAGTGATGCTGGGGCAACTCCAGGTTAATATTCTTCTCAGGGTAAAATCAATGCACGTATTGTTTCTTTTAGGGATTGTGGTTCACTTTATCCCACGGATCTTGTCAGCAGCAGTTAAAATAAAAAAACTATTCCAATGGGTATGATCCTTTTTAGAGCTAAGTACTGTAGGGGGCTGACACTTGTGGGGTGCTAGTTGCATGTATAATATTTGCTGGAGGATGCTTGTCATTGTAGCTGGTCCCTTTATATTTGGGTAAAGTTTCAGGACCAGGCAGTCTCCAAGATTTCCTGAGACACCAACTAGTCCTGATTAGGACAGGTCAGGTTCTTGCGAACCACCCATAGTTTTATTAAAATCACTGACTGGGAAGTCATTCAATTCAGTGCAAAGATACCTTTATTCCAAGCCACACAGTTTTGCTTGAAAACTTATCTCACCCACTCCTGCCATCTCGAGTAGGCTCCTATTCATAGCTCTCTCACCAGTCTATTATCTTATTTTATACCTAACGCTGATTGTTAATCCATGTGATTATGATGTGTGACTATTGCAAAATGATTTGACACTGATGTATAAAGAAATAGGAAAATAAAAATGTTCTATGAGAAATCAAATCGTGCACATGCTCTTATTCATTGCATCCATTTCATTCTTTATTTGTGCATGCTAAGGCAAGATCAGACAGGTTTTCTAAACACATTGCAGAAGGATAATGTGGGAAAAAAAAAGCAGAGAAATTATTGCCTAAAATAACATACATATCTAAAAAAAAAATCCCCAGCAAAGTTTATTCCAAATGCCAGTGAAAGTTGACAGCCTTCCTTCCCTTGTAATTGCTAGTATAATAATTTGCAAAGCTTTTTCTACAAATACCATCTGTAAGATGATTATAAATTATTAACGCTGAGGCTTTGAACCATCTGACATGATCCTTTTTTTTTTTTTTTTAATATAAATCTAATAAGGACGCACAAATCTAGTTTCTTAAAAAAAATCTCTGAAAGCAGAGAATAAAATGAGCCGAATACTAAAATAAAAATGAATATACTAATTTGTCATTTTATGACAGTCTTGCAGGTTTAAGTTTTGCAAATGCATATATGAAATAGTTGTGTTATTTTGTTGCTTTTAATAGAATTTTGCTGTAGCTATAAAGTTTAGAGAGTTAAATGGTGTGCTTAGTGTTTTCTGCAATAGTTTATATACTGATGTTGTATTTTGGGTTCAGTATATGTCAGATCTGTAAAGTACAGATGGCTTGCAATTTACCTTTCATATAAAGGTATGCACTGACATCTGGTTAGCCGTATTATACGCGCTGTTGTGATAGACAAACTTGTCTGTTTCCATGTGATAATGTACCCTGAGTGATAGTGTATTTTGTCTCCCAGGCTCCGATTATAAATGATGGAAAGGAAAATTGAATCAAGAATTTAGTTTTTGAAATCAAGGAAAGCAGGATTCAACCAGGTGTGTATTCATAACCTATGTGTTTGTACAATTTGTATATGTGTATATATATATATATATATATATATATATATATAACCACTGCATGTATTTATATAGATGTGTATAATTATACATTATTTTTAAAGTACAGTACAATGTCTGTTGCGTTTACGCCTGTTACATTTTTAAGTGTGACTTTTTGGCAAAAGTAAAAACTCAGTTCCCTAAAATGTGCGAGATGCCAAGCAAGACACAAAAGAGAAGTATTGTGTGTGTTTAATATATTGCTGTTGAAGCATTCTCTTTTTTTTTTGCTGTAGTCTCCGGATTAGTCATTGTCTGAGTGAGAGAGAGAGAAAAAAAAAAAAAATTTTTTTTTTTTGTTGGGGAGTGAGGGGGGGGGGGGATAAGTAAACAGCCTTCAACAAGTGAACCTTGACAACCTAGATTAAGGAGTGCAATGGTGATCAAACACAGCTTCCACTGAGCTGTTGTCAAGTATAGGCTGGCTGCCGGCTCTGGGTTAGCAAGCCTACAAGTTCACTTATGCAGAAATGGACTATTACAAACGCTAGTCTTTGTTGTCAAACCAGAGGTGCAGAATTCTAAGCACAGTTTTATAGAGTTATTAAACAGGGGTGTTAGCTCTTCAGACAAACTGATATTAGTAAAATCGGCGCTTTCAAGCAGTTCATAGTTTATCCTAAAGATCAATTTGGTGATCAGCTGGAAGGACTGTGAGACACTTCCCAACTTGTTTGCTTCAAGAGACAAAACAAAGCTCTAGAACAACTTAGTGTTTGAGTACGACGAAAAATCCACAGAAAATTGGCCATGTACATTTTATAACATTATTTACAATTTATCTTTTATTAAGAAGTTGTGCTTTTTTCTTTATACAAAGTTTTTGGCAATTACTGAAATAGTCTTTTTTTTTTTTTTTTTATATATTTTTATTATTCTCTTCAAACCCACTGTCTTAATTGCTCAGAGCTCTGCAATTATCATATTTGATTTGTTAAGCATAAAAAAATTAAAAGAAATCAAATTGCTCACTGGAGAATTAAATGTGTTGTTAAAATGTTTTTTTTAAATCCGGAACCTATGGATAACTGAATATGTAATGTTTCCATTATACCCTTGAACCATTTGTTAGATTTTGGGCTCCACATTGTATTGCCAATATTGTCTGCAATAATATGCATTTGAAAAACAAAATAAACCTGTATGCATTATTGAATGTAAGTACATCCGTGATGACAGCTTCCCTAGCTTAGAAATTATATTTGCTATTGTATTTTAGAACACCACATATACTTTAATATCTGCCATATAATTATTTATTTTTTTTGCATATGTTTTAAGACCTGTAAATTCCCAAATGATGACCTATATGGTTGTATATATAATAATGCACATTTTATTTGCAAGTATAACCTTATAGAGACATAGCCCTACAAGTCCAGGGGATATATTTACTAAACTGTGGGTTTAAAAAAGTGGAGATGTTGCCTATAGCAACCAATCAGTTTCTAGCTGTCATTTTGTAGAATGTACTAAATAAATGATAACCAGAATCTGATTGGTTGCTATAGGCAACATCTCCACTTTTTCAAACCCGCAGTTTAGTAAATATACCCCAATGTGTCTTTGTCTGTCTCTGTTGTTTTATTTTCGGGGCGTGAAAGCAGCACCCTATATACTTTAAACTTTTATAGTTTAACTTAAACATGCTTGAAATATATTAGGTGCTGTCAAGCCATGCCATAGATTTTGTTTATGGTATAAGCTACTTTAAGTACTTGCGCTGGAGAAACTCATTTAACCCCCGTCATGAAGAACGTTAAGTGTCGAGATGAGGGTTCTAAAAAGCCTCTCCTGCCCTTTGCTCTTTTGTAATAATCTTAAATTACGGAGATTTTACTGTACCTTCAAGGGACTGATTTTCCAGGGCTTGAGAAGAGTGCAGGGATTTAGCTTAGTTTATTGGCTTGCTATCCCTGTATAACATTTATTACTCATTTTCTGTTCATAAGTTGGACCAACCTTCTTGCTCGATACGTTTTTTATTTTGACCATACAGTACTATTTCTGCTCCGTTTCTTCAATTGCAATGCGTCTAGTAATTAAAGTGTAAAAATTATACGGGGGTGCGTGAAATAATGTCAGAAGAGATAACATTTCAATTTATTTTAGTGTTTAATGCATAATTCACCGGACAGTGAATTAAGAGAAGAGCGTAAAGTCATTTAAACTCTTCAGTGTTTCTGCAAAGCATTGCAGTTTGCTGGCTGCTATGTCAGACACCGAGCGGAAAGCGGACCCATCGCATTTCACTAGACGCTCTCTTCCGTCATACATAAGTTAAGCAGCTCCCCCTTCCCTATCCAAAGGAAACAAAATTCCAAGCTGGTACTTTATGAAAAAAGAATCCAACAGATGTTGGTTCTTTTTTTTTTTTTCCTTCCCTCCGTCGTGCTGCCCTGAATTTGAAAGGTATAGTGTAAAACAGAAAAAGGATTTACCCAAACAATTTTTTTTTTATGTCTTTATAAGGCGTGAAAGTGTTCTGCGAAAACCCCATTCGACCCCTTTATTCCGTTTTAATCCAGTCCAGGCAGTAGGAAGCTGTAAACTGCTGGCAAAGTGAATAATGTGATTTAAAGATAAATTAACACTGTACAGTATTTTCTTGCTGTGTGTAGGGCATCCTGTGCTTCATACTCGACACTGTTAAATTACAGAGCTACTTGGTGCTTACTATCAGTTTATAGCAGAGGCCAAATCTGTGTGGCTTTAGAAAGAGGGTGATATATAATAGATTCTAATACATTTGTATTGACTTTTGCGCAGAGAATGATGGTAAGTGATGGTGTGTTTAAAAGAGAGAGCAATGTCTTTACCTGTGGCAAGAGACACATTATTTTGTTATAAAACAGGGTATTTTATGACACATTGGATTATAACTATTAAGCTCTTTAACACGTCTGGCTTATAGATAAGGGGTAAGAGAGAACTGTGGGAGGTTAAGGTTGCCGGCTGTATAACACTGACACAAGTAAATATGCTTTGACCCCAAATCCCAGTGTTGGCTCTTTGGACAAGTTACATGGCTCAGTGTGGGCTAGGCAACCTAAAACTAGATTGTTAGCTCAGTGGGGGAGTGCTGCTGTGCACAACCAGTGTGATATAAAGAGAACACTCTGCAATACAGTAACTAGTAATGATTTACCGAGTAGTATAAAATATAATATATTGCAAGTCACCAAAGAGTACCATCATCATCATTTATCTATATAGCGCCACTGATTCCGTAGCGCTGTACAGAGAACTCATTCACATCAGTCCCTGCCCCATTGGAGCTTACAGTCTAAATTCCCTAACATACATACACAGACAGAGAGAGACACGCAGCCAATTAACTTACCATTATGTTTTTGGAGTGTGGGAGGAAACCGGAGCACCTGGAGAAAACCCACGCAAACACGGGGAGAACATACAAACTCCACAAAGATAAGTCCATGGTCGGGAATTGAACTCATGACCCCAGTGCTGTGAGGCAGAAGTGCTAACCACTGAGCCATCATGCTGCCCATACCATCATCATCATCCTCATCACCATCATCCCCCTCATCAAGATACAAAACTGTCTGCGCTGTCATTTAATACATTGCACATGACTCCAACGTCTTATTGCATTAAAATGAACCTGACCGATTTTGTGTACATCCACATTAACTGCATTAATCAGGGCTCAATTAATTTGTTGATGTAGCACAAGCTTTTTACATCAATTAATTAACTCTACTCTTGGTATTACCACTCTCCCGACAGAACAATATAAGCTGCAGCAGATTGTTACCCTATCCACACTACTTATTTTAGTAATAATTTGTGAATAATCGTTAATTATATGACTGGTTTGCTTTAATTTATGTGGGTGGTTTAGAGTTGCACAAATATCCATGGACACAATTTAAACAGGTCCGCCTGTATTAAGCGTTACACAATGCTTTGGTACATCTCTATTCTAAATATAGATGTAATTAGAGCGCAAGTAAGTGTTGGCATTGCAAGCTTAGAGCTTACCCCTGCTTTGTGTAGGCGCAGAAAATATGCCCACAAAACACACATTTCTCACACCACTCTAACCTAATTATGTGCGCAGCTCAGGGGGTGTGGTTAGCATAGCCACGCCTTTTTTGTCCCGCACTTGTACGTGAACGCCCACTGATCTGCCTCTCCAAGCGCAAAGGGGCTGCAAGTTTTGGATACGCGCAGATCAAAATACTGAAACTAGTTGCTCATATGCGCAGTGCGACAAATTTTGCGTGATAGGCAAAGTTATGACACGCAAATGCCCTGGGGTTCAAATCTAAATCAAGCTATTTGTTTAATTGCAAGTATTGCTGGTAATACTCCTCAATTCTATTTTTAATTGCGAGTAGTGACAACATTATTTCATTGCTAATAGGAAAGAAAGAAAGAAAGTCACAACTTCTGCTGTGTTGTATTATATAAATATAAACAATTAATGACCTATGTTTTATATAAACGTGTTGATCTGGAGATGAGTTTAAAGTTAAAATATAATATAAAATTCCCTTTAAGGATAGAGGCATGGGCACATTGCATGTATGTTAGGTCCATCGCTCTTAGGTGCAATCCAACATTCAATAACGACAGCTTATAATAGGGATTATTGGTGTACGCACACGCAGAGATCACGCAGAACAGGGACAGACCAAGTTTGGAAGAAGAAAGTGCAAGCCAGTTCCTTCTTGTATGTAGCATTTACATGTGTGTTCACTGTGGTCATGTTATATCTAGAGAGCAGTGATCCCTATTCCAACGTGCATGATAAGGACTCGTGTGTACGAGTCCAGAATGGTTGCAATTGAGACTTGTGCAACCCTGCACATTGGACTCTTCCTAAGAAGTTCTGTTTTTAACGCTGTTAATTGAAGATTGCCCAGTTTAGACGACACCTAGCCTGTGGCCTCTTGTAGGGTCAATGACTTTCTTCTGTGACTTTTTCACATTCTCCTCTCTGCATCACAGGTATACCATCCTAATTGTTACATGCCATATCCGATCATAACGTGTATATTTCTGATGTTTTTATAAAGGAAAGCCATGAGTTACAATAAATTTTACCGGTGTTTTATATATATATATATATATATATATATATATATATATATGTATATATTATTATTATACACATTCTCAAATTGCCCAGTGTTATCTGCCGGACTAACTACATATTGCCATTCCCTTTTATAAAATTTGGACAATTAGTATACAAAGGTAGATAAATTAAGTTCTTAAATTAATATCGCAGGTCCTATAAATGTCAATTTATAAAACACTTTTGTTCTGTATTCTACCACTGAAAACAAAGCTATATTTTAACAGAGCAAGTGGAAAGCCTGCTAGGAACTACCCCTGTTGACCCCAAGACAGGGGAATCCATATATTAAAGAATTCTGTGAATCCCAGACCCTTTTTAAAAAAAAAAAAAAGCTTTGGCTTTGTTCCGGAGTAAATTAGCTCTAATTTACATATTAACGTTAAGAGGGAATGGTTTTAATAGTACATCTTATTTTAAGGTTTCGAAAAAGGCAAAAAAGGGGCAAATCTGGCCTGCACAATGAGGTCGCAGGGAAATCTGAGTTTTCAGCCATAGTTGGTTGAACCCTAAATCTTTGGCTGAAATGGAATGGATGAAAAATCTGTCTGAATTTCCCAAAATAACTTTGTGTTTTGTGCATCCTCAACCTTGACAAATAGCGCTCAGATGTTATCTAATCACCGGAACATAAGTCATGTATCACGACTTTAGTTAAATATTCCTTATTTTGCAGGTTGTGCTGCAAATATAACTGCGTTGTATCTACGCTTATCAGGGAAATATAATATAGATACCCCAAGCAACAGCCGCCATGTGGGGGAATTGCACAATTTTTTTATTTATTTTTGCATTTGTTGTTGTTATTTATTATTATTAATAATAATTATTAATAATATTATTATTATCATTATTTATGTTTTTAAAACTGTGAAGGTTATTTCTCAGTTTGTGTGACTTCTTTCTATGATTTGTTTAAAACAAAATCCACAATAACATTTTCATTTTTGTATACACTACCTGTAATCTATATAAACTTCTCATTAAAGAAGATGTTTATAGCGTGGAAAAGATTTATTTTGTGTGTCTTACAATATTTTTTTCTCCTGCTATTGTCAAAAAAATAAATCTGTAAGTTGGGCTGGGCTTGCCGGTAATATAGATTTCTTAATTGTAATGTTGTGTCATTGGAAGGGCTGAAGCCTCCTCAGTAACGTCCTATGAGCTATTAATTCAAACGTAGGATTATGCAACATCTGTGGAGCGATTCTGGTAATCGTGTTATGGCAGGTGCTAGGAAGGAGGAAGGAAATGTATCCATGGGATGGGTGAAACATTGTATCTTCTTTATAAGCCAGACAAAGTAAGAGGGGAAGACCGAAAATAATACCATACAGACTACAACTTAACCCCTGTGTAGCAGAACATTGAGTTACAGATTGTGCACTCTCTTGACCTTTAATACCTATCATACACTCTACAACTAAAATACTATTTATTATCATCCAGGAAGTGTTGGTGTTTGAGAATAAAAGAGCACCTATAAATACATTTTAGTAAGTGTCTCTCGGTGTAGTTGTGTCTCTCTTTATGTGACTCAAATACAAACTAAAGTCCATCAGTATACACTAGCCATTAAGGACTACAATACCTACATTTAAAGTTGCTTTTATATAGATGTTCAGCAGATTTAAAGATACATGGCGGTGGCTATTTCTGTATGGGCACCAGGGGGTAAATGTATCAAGCTGAGAGTTTTCTGGTGGGTTTGAAAAAACAATCAGATTCTAGCTATCATTTATTTAGTACATTCTACAAAATGATAGCTAGAATCTGATTGGTTGCTATAGGCAACATCTCCACTTTTCAAACCCGCCGGAAAATTCTCAGCTTGATACATTTACCCCCAGATGTCTTATCTGGGGAAAGGGGGAGGGAAAGTTAAGGGTAAATTCCATTTCCAATATTTCAATTTAGATCCCAAAAGATAACAGTTATATTTGAAAGTTTGCAATTTGTGTAGTATACAGAGTCGCAGGTATGTTTAGAGTCTGCATAATATGCAAATTCTGTGCTTTTTCCTTTTCCATATAGAAAATTGTCACGCCTTGGCTTCAGTGCTGATATCCTAATTTTCGGGGAGACTCCATGCTTTTTGTTCCCTGGAATACTATGATATCAGGCCTGAAGTCAGGGTGTGGGAATTTCTCATCTTATATATATGAATGCAATGCCCGTTTTTACTCGTTATCGTGTCTGAGCAAGTTAGTTGGCGTCCAATAAGGGTTTTTTACTTTAATCACCGGAATGCCTGCCAGAGGTCCAGAAGATGCCAGTCTGCCACCCTGGCGTTAGGCGAGGAAATAATATAGTTAAGGAGCATTGTATGGGGTGTCTTTATTTAGATTAAATGTTTCTTTTGCATGGTGTGTGTGTATGTCCTTTTTGACCATTTTCTTAGTGCACTAAATGTATCAGCAAGACTTGTGTGCCAGTTCCACCTCATATTTTCGGGGACCCCACACTTTTTTTTTGTTGTTGTTTTGTTCCAATTTATTAATTTTAATGGCAGGATAGGATCCGTGCTAATGACAACAGGGGGAATGTAAGTGCAACTTATATCTGTGCCTGCTTCCACGCCCTACATAGTACGTAAACTGAGTGGGATGCCTTTACTGTACTTGGTTACACTAGTCTGACCCTTTCCTGCCTTGTTCTGCCTCTCTAATAAGTGGGTGTAGCCTATGCATGATAGATATGTATTCATTATTATGTGTCTTCAAATCGGATTTGGCTCTTTATATATTTACACCCTATTACAGTAACAATGGTTTCTAATGATTGTAGAATAATACAGCTTGAGTCCTTTTCGGTTTCAAATGAATGCCAATGCGATGAATAAGTACCATAGATTCAGAAGTGTCTAAACAACAGTTTGTTTCATTGTGACAACATGTTAACAGGGTCTTTTATTTCTTTGATTTTTCTTTTTCTCTTCCACCTTGCAGAGTAAATTATTTTACTAGAAGACAATAACCATATAGCATGTGACAGAGATCCCAGGTTGCTCTAACTATAACCTTCTACAGCTAGGACCCACTGCAAGGACTCTGAAGAATGATCAGCATGAGTGGTCATGCCTGACTATGGTTACCGCTTGGTAGTAAAATAATAATCTCTTGGATCCTAATCTGTTGCTGCTATATTGCTGCATTATAGCTCCTACTGAAATACTTTTTGTTACGACCATCACAAGTTGTTCCCTGAATAATTAGGTCCTGACAGCACCTGGTTGGACGGATGCTGCAGATGCCATCCATTCAGGTGCTGCCACCTAGCGAGGCAGCTGTTTTGAAAACCAGTGTTGACGATAAAGGATGCCCCATGAATTGCGCCTCTTGTTCTATCAATATATCAATAGCAAAAGTACGACTTTTATGAGTGATTTATTACTATGATGCCATTGTCTGAGCGGGGCACATCATATACCGAATTAAAGGTCTGTAGGTTTGCAGAAAAATATTGGTGTTGTAATCGGTTACATCACTTCGGAGTTATTTCGCAAAACGTCGGCCCGCCATTTATGACAATGCATTACCATTGTTCTCTGGAAAATGTGACAGTTGGCAATACACCTGTGCACCTGCTGGCTGCTCTGGAAACTGTGACAATTAGTGAACTCTCCCTCTGCACCCGATGGGTGACCTGGAACTTGTGACCTGCTGGGTGGTCTGGAAACTGTGACAGTTATTTGCAGCCACATATATCAGCGCATCTTGTGGGGACCATCATGATTGATTGATAATATAGCTATTCATTCATTATACTCATTTGTTAAAATTTGTACAAGTGATGTAGTGTATAAAAAAGATATTGAATTCTGTTAATAAAGTAATTTAATCAGTACATTTCAGTTTAATTTAAGACGGTTACCGCCAATTTTCTATTAAGTATAATTTGGGTAATATAATATACTCAAATTTGGACATTTGCTTTAAATCTGTTTCTGCTAAGGAAATTCTACATACACCTTTGTGATACTTAACATATGTTAATTGTGGTTTGTTTGTTTGTTTTGTTTCATTTTTCAACAACTTGTGTTTAATGTTCACTAGCCCTTTACTCTTTTATCTCCTTATACTCCATTTATTGTTTGGTCCCAAGAGTAACAGAGGGCCACATCCAACGCCCTATAGAGAAACAATCTTTCTCAGCATGTATTTATATAGAGATGTGAGTGAAAGGTACCATTTCACTTGCTGTGTTGCTAAAATATCCTTTGGTAAATTTTATACCAAGAGGTCTGCAATATAATTTCTAATGCAAGAAAAGATGTTTGTTGTTTGTTGTTTTTTTTTGCTATTTTTATGCTTGAATAAACCTTTCTATTGAGCTGTGAATTGATGGGCGACATGTAGACAGTAGACTTTGTTAGTCTAATTACTTCCATTTTTCTTGAGTGTTTTGTGTTTTTACTTTTCTGTCTGCTGTTGCTAATTATTAGTTTCAAACTATTTATCCCTGGGCCTTTCTCAGTGTTTCCTCTTTCTGCTTTTATTTTTTTTTTAGTTGTTTATTCATTAATTAGTCATCCCAGCATATTAACACATCACTGAAGTGAAGCCGTCACATTTCCCTAGGCAGCCGAGAAAACTCGCCGCAACGTTATGCGACTGGACAAGTTCTGCCGCTTATTTGAGGTAAGGGAAGCCGAGGGTGCCAAAGTATATTAGCGCAGATTAAAGGACATGCTGCAGCGTTAGTGGGATGTGTGAAAAAAAATCTGCTGCGTCTAATTGAGATACACTGTAATCAAAATGCAGAAATAAACATTATTTTCATCTTGTATCAGGGGATAAAAATTGTACTGACAACAATCAAAATACAAGAGAAGATAAGACCTTAAAGGCATTTATCCTTCAGCGTGCAGCAAATTCATCTCTAATGTCATGTAATATTTAATAGAATTTGCTGTTATATGTGTAGTTGAGAACACAAGACTTGTTTTGTATCGCCTAGTTATTTTATTTGTCATTTTATCTAACGTGTTTAAGAATCTGCTTTTTTAATAAAGAGGTACAATCGCTTTTAAACATAGCAGGATGGTGGAATACCGCACTTTCTCTGTATAGGATATTCATCATCACCATTTATTTATATAGCGCCACTAATGCCGCAGCGATGTACAGAGAACTCATTCACATCAGTCCCTGCCCTGTTGGAGATTACAATCTAAATTCCCTAATAAAGCCACACACACACACACACACACACAGAGTGGGAGAGACTAGGGTCAATTTTGATAGCAGCCAATTAACTTACCAGTATGTTTTTGGAGTGTGGGAGGAAACCGCAGCACCTGGAGGAAATCCACACAAACACAGGGGTGTTTTGTATTGGCCTTCCCTGAAATGATTTGAACTTTGCGGTTTGCAGCAAGGTACCATCAATGCAGTTTTAATGGGCACTAACTACTTTTGTGGGATCACTCACCAGATACCTGCCCTTGTGTGCTATACTTTTATTAGTGAAAGTGTTGCATCCAGTTGTTTCAGTTTGTGTGAGAAACCATACCATGTTTGTTTGTTCGATATTGGCAAATAGGCATGATATGGGATTACAAACACTGTCCCCAAAATACTGACTTCACGTGTATGAGTTGACCAGACTAACTCGTATGCAATCTTGCTGCTCAGCCCAGATGCCAAACGTTTGTTTTGGTTCAATTTTGCCGTCCACAGGGATGATCCAATTGAAAACTGATCCCGTTGCTTAGGCCACGTGGAGTGATTGGGCCTTGTGTGCCCAATGGAATGTTGATAGAAGACTGTTTAATTACTCTTTCCCTTGCACATCGAGTTAACAAATATACACGACACATTGCATCATGGGGGATATTAGTCACACACAGCAGAGTACATAAAATTGTCCGTCTCTCAATTGGACTGTTGTATTCATTAGTCACAAATAAACCGATGATTTCATTTTAAACTAAACTGCTTTTGTTATTTTTCTGAAACTGTTGTAGCTAAAACCATCACAACTTAAAGCCAAGTTTATGAGAGGGAGAGTTTTTTTTAATGTGCAGGTATTTCTTTCAGATTAAGCCTTTTGCAATATAAGGATTGTTGATGCAGGGTCATTAAAGTTTTTAAGCATACAATCAATTTCTGTTCTTGCAGAGTCTTGCACTTTGCAGATTTTTTTTTCCTCTCCATTCTTATTTTTTTTTTTTTTTTTCCTGCTTCTCTTTCTTCAGCCGAGGGTTCTGTGACCATAATTTCAAGTACATTACGCCTAATGTCCTGAATAGTGATGTTAAACTTCACGCATCCATGTTTGATGTTCTCTCAGACAGGAAAAGCAGCAAGTGGAACTGAGAAAGTGCTACGGTATTGATATATCCCGCCACCCTCTAGATCCGGCCATGTTCTGTGTTTAAAACATGCTCCTCAGTCTTCTGCCTTGGGCAGTAAAACTTAAACTGCAACTGTCTGTATTTGAACACAGTGGGAAAAAATATTTATATACTTCCACATAGAGCTTTAATCCTTCAATTTAAAGGGGTTTTCCCACTTAAGGAAATCAAAATTACTATATAACTTCCGTAACCAATAATAGTATTTCAGTTTGGGTCCCTCCACGCGGGCCATCACCATTGTGGAAAACCACTTTAATTTGAAGCATTAACATAACGTAACTAAAAGTAAACGTTTTACAATGATCACATGGACTAACACTGGTAGAACAGGTTTCCTGCACTTGTAGTGATTAATGTACGGTTTATGTCAATGCGAGTCGGAGTGATGGTTTATTTTATACCGTTGTTGGGTGTATCGAGTGATGCGATTAGAACCTGGACAAAATCTTTCCTGTTGTTCTATTTAGTTTCTGTATATTTTAAAGGTTCTCTTATTTGTTTTAAGACTCCTACATGGGCAGTGTTTTGGGCTCTCTTGATTGGAGAATAAGGGGAACCCATCTCCACACCTAAAATTGTTTAAAATTATAGTTTTCAATGTTTCCTAAAGTTGGCCTTAGGCTTAAAGGGGGTTTCCATTTTTTGGTGACATTTACATGCCCCCCTCCCATCTACTTACCACACGCAAGTACATCATTGAGGTTTTCTTAATGCGGGCTGATCCTGTACCTACTACATTTCTCCCAATGTCTTAAATTAGACATCTGTAACATTTAAGCCACAGATCTACACAGGCCACACACCCCAATGTGCCCAAATTCACACACCTAATATTGTGTAACTTCACTGCAAAATAAAGACATTCCCATGAAAAGAAGATGTTTGGGGGGGTGGGGTAAGCAAGCTGCAACTGGTGACCTCTACTAGACCTCTGTTGTGATGCTGTTGAAAGGCCAAGGAACCAGCACATGGATAGAAATGGCAGCTGATTGGGTGGCTGTGATCATGTTGTCCAGGGCCAGCTGTCATTATGGTCCTTGTATCCGATCCCACCTTCTCACAGTAGTGGTCTCCATTCACATTATGTGTCAGTCACTGCTGTGTCGAACAAACCGTAGGAGGAATCCTTACTCAATTACTGGTATGGCGTAGGTGGGTGTTGGGTCCATCTACCCCCAGAGATGGAAAACCACTTTAGCAAGGAGGTATCGACATATTTTAAAAAAGGGGACTGTGGAAATAGAACTCAACCGCCTGATTAGTAGAGCAGGGATTGTACCAGTCCAGTTGTACTAACTTGCCGGAATGAACAATGCATTAAATATGTAATAAATTCTATAAAAAAAAAAAAATGTATTTAGTAGCATGGTATATGTTGGAGACGGTGGCTTAGTGGTTAGCACTTCTGCCCCACAGCACTGGGGTCATGGGTTCGATTCCGGACCATGGCCTTATCTGTGTGGAGTTTGTATGTTCTCCCCGTGCTCGCGTGGGTTTCCTCCGGGTGCTCCGGTTTCCTCTCACACTCTAAAAAATACTAGTAGGTTAATTGGCTGCTATCAAATTGACCCTAGTCTATCTCCCTCTCCCTCCAATGGGGGCAGGGACTGATGTGAGTTCTCTGTACAGCGCTGCGGAATTAGTGGTACTATATAAATAGCCGATGATGATAACAACAGCTGCAGGCTAAGAATTACGGTACTTGAGTGCTTTATTCTGGAGGGACAGTAGGTGACGCTGTATCTGAAATTGTCACCGTCTAGTCTCTGTTTAGTATGGAAGTCTACTCTCTTCTATCTCTTCTTGTTAATTCTCCATGTTTTGAGTTTATACCTGACCTAGTCACAGTAAAGTTTTTCCCCTAAATCTTTCGCTGCATGTTGATGCTTGAACATGTAACCTAATCTGTTAAGGTGTAAAAAGGTATAACTTGCTAAGCAAAGTCACGTAGCTTATGGTTTAGAAATGGAGGCGGTTCCATAACAATTATGACTCGGTTTGTTTTTTAAGTTTTTGCATCATGCAAACCACTTAATATATATCTGCTTAGAAATGGTACAGAATGTAGGCAGGAGGGTATTTCATCAAGTGTTACAAGCTGAGGCGAATTGATCAGTCTTCATACACACATCGAAAGGGTCAATAGTGGGACCGTCAGCACAGAAAGCTGCTGCATGAACCAGAAGTTTACGCTCTTTGATGATGCTGATAACTGGAGAACCAGCGATGCGTTTCTCCTGTATAATCACCGGCACGATTCCAGAAACCGATCAGCTTTTCTTATCATTGCATACTTGTGATAAATAGTAAGCTTTTCATTTCAAGACGATAGAAGGCATTTTATGTTCCACTGAATTGCAAACGAATAGAAGAAGCCTGAGCAAAATAATAATCTTTTTGCCATTTAAATTGAAAAGTGAAAATATACTTGTGAGTAATGTTGTCTTGCCATTAGGTGTTATACCCTATACTGGAGATAGAAGTCCACCTGTAATGAAAGCCTCCTTAGAATAGAAGAACATTCTCCTGCATCCTGCTGAAGTGGGTGGGACAGGGGCCTCGATTACGAGATTCACTGTGATTCATGTTATTTTGGCCCCACCTCCCACGATGAAATTGCGGGACAGCATTCTTCCTCAGCGGGGGCAGGTCCAAAATGACACGATTCATGGCACCCTGCCCCCCTCGCCCCTGGAAATTCACTTTCCCCTACTCTCTGGATTTTCCTGGAGGAGAAAAATATAAAGTTGGCTGGTGGGATTTTATTTCCTCTTTAAAGTTGCCTGTAAGCTCATTATTTCTGCATTGCCTAAAAGAGCATGAAGAATTGTATGTTTAAATTGTGCGTAATTTTATTCTTTTATTATATTTTAATGATGTGTCCGCTGGACTGTAATCTGTTTTTTCACATTTATTTGTTATGTGTTGTGTAGATCCTGCAGACAAGATAAGGGGGTAAATGTATCAATCTGCGGGTTCTTCAACACCCGCGTGTTCAGCCTCTTCCGCGATTAAATTTCAAGCGGCGCTGCATTGTAAAGGGAAGTTAACCCTTTACAATGCCGCTTGAAATTTAATCGCGGAAGAGGCTGAACACGCGGGTGTTGAAGAACCCGCAGATTGATACATTTACCCCAAGATGTTTTGATAGAAGGCTTTTACTATATTTACAGTGCAGGGGGTTGTAGCGGACCTCACCCTAACTTTATGGCTCATCTATAACAATAGTGTAACACTATAGTTGCAGAACAGGAGCAGGTTATTGGATGCAGGAGGGGAGTATGAGGTGAGGAGTGGGCACAGTTTGTGGTATTTAGCAATGTCTTCCACGTTCACCTAAGCGCACATAGAGAAATTTCTTGCAATTAAATGATCCACAAACTATAAAACCATTTTGGTAATCTACTCCTAAACATCTTTTTTGTTTAGGTACTTTTGGAGCCTAAGTTGTAGGAAAATGTTTTTCCCAAAATGTGCATTGTTCAATCACCTTATTCAGATAATATCAACATTATCATCATCAACATTTATTTATATAGCGCCAGCAAATTCCGTAGTGCTTTACAATTGGGAACAAACATTAATAAAACAATACTGGGTAATACATACAGACAGAGAGGTAAGAGAACCCTGCTCGTAATCTTACAATCTATGGGACAATGTTTGCCCTTGTGTTTGAAACACAAGGGCACGTGCTACATCATATTGCACACTGGACCAGCTAGAATGCAAAGGTAAAATTATTGAGTGGTCTGTGTGTGTAGCAATGTTGGTCAGAGGGTTGTTGTCTTGTGTTAGCTGTGTAGAGGGTGGTAATAGGGTAAACTAGGGAGATTAAGATGCTGGTTGAGGAATATCATAAGTTTGCCTGAAGAGGTGGGTTTTCAGAGAATGCTTGAAGGTTTAAAGACTAGAGGAAAGTCTTACTGTGCGAGGGAGGGAATTCCACAAAGTGGGTGCAGCCCGATAAAAGTCCTGTAACCGAGAATGGGAGGATGTGATGAGAGTGGAAGAGTGACACAGATCTTGTGCAGAACGGAGGTGTCGAGTAGGGAGATATTTTGAGACAAGTGAGGAGATGTATTATTTGGACTTCTGACATTGGTCATAGCACAGTAAGGAAAAAAGGACACGATGGCACGTGCGACCGATGTGTGTGATTTCAGACACACAACTCTGTGGAACAAAGGGGCGAATTGAACCTTTTTAGTATATTTAAGAAACCCTGTATAATTTTGAGTATAATTTTTTTTTTCCCCCTCCCAAAGGGCCACTAAACGTAAAACACACGTTTTCTTACATAACAAAATCATTAATAACATTTACATATATATATATATATATATATATATATATATATATATATATGCAAAAGTTTAGTTATTTTTCACCTTGCATTATAATTTGCTGTGTATTTGAGAGCAGACTTGTTGCATGTTTAGGTTCAGTGGTCTTTTAATTGGGTGCAGTACCTTATTTTAGTCTTCAGATGTCAGTGTTGCAATTTGCAGCTATAGAATGTGGTTGGCTGATGTGAGAACAGTGACTATTGCAGGCTAAAACAAAGTTTCTTACAAATGTGATCATTTTTAAATGGTGTATTGCGCAATGATGGTAATGCCCTTATTGTAAGTCATAAGAATAATTCTACAACATGTATGTAAATGGGCATGAACTATAGCTCCTGTAAAAGGATATTATTTTGAGACATTACTCAAAGCTGCTGTACCGCCTAGGACAAAGTTTTTCCTAAGGCACTCCACAGCTGCAGCCCTAGGGTCTTCTACATGGAGCCTTTCCTTTCAGGCTACTGGTTAGGGCAACCATAGGAAAATTAACTTTTTCTCATTATCTTTATGTAGCTAAGGAGAGGGTAAGCAGGAGAACCAACCGCAAGCCACAGTTTCTTCATTGAAGCCTGCGATTGGTTTCTCTGATCACACGTAACTGCCCTCCACACCAAAGTTTTCAACCCGGGAAAAATAACTGTACGGCCCAGTCCTGAGATGCCTGGCTAAAGGGAGGGCCAAGCTTTAGGAAAAATGGCAGCACGGTGGCTCAGTGGTTAGCACTTCTGCCTCACAGCACTGGGGTCATGAGTTCAATTTCCGACCATGGCCTTATCTGTGTGGAGTTTGTATGTTATCCCTGTGTTTGCGGGGGTTTCAGTTCCGGTTTCCTCCCACACTCAAAAAACATACTGGTAGGTTAATTGGCTGCTATCAAAATTGACCATAGTCTCTCCCAAACTGTCTGTGTGTGAGTATGTGTCTATATTAGGGAATTTAGACTGTAATCTCCAACAGGGCAGGGACTGATGTGAATGAGTTCTCTGTACAGCGCTGTGGAATCAGTGGCGCTATATAAATAAATGGTGATGATGAATGTCGTTTCGGACACTTTGGGTAGTATTTCAATTTAGCCGGGCAGAATAAGTTGGTTGGCAGCTCCCATTGATGTTAGAAATGTAAATATTTTGAGGAATAAAGTGTGAAGAATAGGTTGTTTTATATTTTTGGAGGTTTATAGAAACAAATATTGTGAGATGAATCTTCTAAATAGGATATATATTTGCTATTTGAAGAGGACCCACCATTCTGTCTTTTTGATGTTCTTGTTTTAATTACATAGCTGCGGGGAAGAGCATTGCTTATAGGCTATGCATTCTCCCGAGCAGGCTTCCTCCAGCCCGTACAGCGGGTGTAATGTGAATTATAGAGGAAGCCGGCCCGGGAACCAGCTCTCTCTACTTGACAGTCTGACTTTCAGGCTCCACAACGGGCTGGCCTCTTCTACACCTCAAAGCTCTCCTGCTGTGAGGGCTAAAGGAAGCCTTTCTGGGAGAGCTGATCGCACACTGTATGTAATGCTATCTCCAGGGAGAATGGAGTTACAAGGGAGATGTCTGACTTTTTTTTTTTCCAACTTTTTTTTTTTTGCTTACTCCGTAGTGCCGAGAGCTACATATAGTAGATAAAAAAATTAATAATGCTAGAGGACCTGGTGACTGTTCCGCGTGCTTTCACCTCTGGCTGTTGAGATGTTATCACTGAAAGCGATTCATAGACACACTGACGAAAAAATTGTATTCTGCAAAGTGTTTTGTGGTATTCTGATCCTGCCAGGTAAAGCCGTCAGGTGTTATCACCTTACTGATAATCTGGCATGCGTCGGTGATGTGCACGTGTCTAGTGGATAAGAGGAAGGCTCCGCACAAGTAGTGACATGTCTTTACATACTTAGGGAATATCCTTTTTTTTTTATTTTTGTTTTTCGCCATGATTGATTGCAATAGCCTTATTAGAAGCTACTTTGTTGACTTGGGCAATTTAAAGGGATTCCATCATATTTAGCTGTTGTGTTTTTTTTATTTTTTATTTAAATGCATTACACTATCAAATTTGGGGATGATTTAATCATGCATTTGTCTTTTCATCCCAGGATGCAGCCATATTGCGTCATTATATACGTGTACTGTGCTTCCTATATAGAGGGTACATCAGGATGCACTTTCTTTCCTGTACCAATGTACACTATACGAAAGGAGCCAGTGGCGTTACATAGGGGGCGCAATTATATTGCAATACAGGCTATGAACCGGGCCTATGTAACCTGGCATTTTCATGCTGGCTCCCCCAATATAATATATTGTCTCTTTTATATGTTTGTATGTATTGTATGTCTGCATTCATAATTATGTGTTAATTTTTTCACCGTGTTTCTTCAATTTTGGATCTGTATGTATGACTGCCTCCTTGTCTGTACATGTGCATGCATGTCTGTATGCCGGTGTGTGTGTGTGTGTGTGTGTGTGTGTGTGTTGATTGATAGGTGTATCTGTGCATTGCTGTCTTTTCTGCTTGTTTGTATATGTGCAAAATTACATCATTGTGTTATCTTTGCTAACCTTTTATAAAACAAGTGAACTCGTGTGATACATTCTAACGTGTTTCCCAAATTTTATATATTTTTTTAATTTTATAATCATCTGGCTAATAGCAAATCTATTGCTTTTAATGTGTTTTGTTTTGTTATTTTTAATTTGCTTGACAGAGTATTTAAAACTACGAAAGGATAAATCTACCCAAATTACAAAATGCAACTATCAAGGGTCTAAGTAAATGTGTAACTGCTGCTTTTGATTCAGAGATGTTCCGTTCTTCAGTTTCAAGCTGCCCACCATTGCCTTTCTGTTTGACAACTGCTCTGCTTCAGTGGTTGTCAACACCCCTCCCCTTCTGGCAGTCAATCTGCAGACGCTCACAGAAGTCATCCTTCACTGCTTCCCCAGCTATCTCCCATACTCTCTAGCACAGTAAACTATGTAGCCAACTACGATCATTGACCAGGATACTCTACTTAGCCAAAATGTTGTCTGCGCCTGCTCGGAGATGAAACCCCAATCCTCGAATCTCCTGACGAATCATTCTTGCACTGGCGTTCCAGAGATAGCTTAGAGCAGTGGGGTCAGTGTTTCATACAAGGACCGACAATTTTTATACGCTATGTGCTTCAGCACTCTGTGGTCCCGTTCTCTGCGCTTGTGTGGCTGTTCCCCCTAGCCGAAAAATAGAAACACAGATCTGTTATGTGTCATTTCAAATAGTTTTAGTGAGTTTACCGTGAATATACAATATATTTACCTTTCCTGATTTGGATTTTTGTATTTATCAATTGTTCTAGTTGTCTGAGGTATTCATTTTTATTTTATTTATTTTTTTTACGTTTTTTTTTATTGTCTATGTGACTGCTGTACGGTATAAGCTTTTTTTTCTGTGTGGAATGAAGACAAGTTGGGGGTGGGCTGCATGGTGAAATTGTTTGTGTGTGGAAGGGAACATTGTATAAATATCTACGTTTCTCACTGTAAACTGAATTTGGAGATGCTGACATCTGTTCTGCACCTCTTCAGTTGTATTATTGATATTAAATAAGTAGCATTCATGGAACCCTCACACTTCTACTACGTATTAGTCATGAGAATCTATCCTTTTGTTTTATTGCTATGAACATGTTTTAATATATATGTTTTAAAACATATTTTGGGCCTATTATGTATGTGGCCATAAAAATAGACATTTATGCAGTCATCCCCAGTTCCCTGGTGTCTTTTGATTCTCTCAGTGGCCTATTTCCTGGTGTTACACGTGGGATACCAGTCGATCTACTAAATTTGTGAGTCTGGGGGCAAGAATTTGTCCCAGTTTACTGTATTTGCTTAGTTTGGAGACAATGTAAGTATCATTTAAAGACTGAAGCAGAAGTGGAAGTTTAGCCCTGTTCTAAAAAATAAAATAAAAACACCTCTACAAATTAAGAAGATGCTATTTATGGTCATGGCCAGCAGGTGGTAATCTTGTTGCCTCTGCAAATTGGTGTGTTGATCAATATGGTAACTGCCATGTATACATTTAATTACGTATATGTACATAAGGTTTGTAATGTACACAGTCCACTTTTAATTATTTTGCTGTACCTGTAAGGGTAACTAAAGTTTACATTAAATGAGTGAAAGTAGCACATAAAAGCCAAATACAATGAGTTGATTTTCTATTTGGTGCGTCTTGCAGATAGAATTGAGACATAACAATGTTGCAGCGCAGAAAGATTAGATAGGACATATTCAACAAACTATTTTGCTATAGTAATGGCAGTTTAATATTGTATAATCTTTACTAATTTGTAAGGAGTGTAGTGTGGATTTATAAAATGCCTGTTTAAAATTCTATACATGGTTACTAAACTGCATGTTTTTGTCTACAAAATGAACTGTTCAGAAGCTGTCACAAACTCATTTAGTGACGTGCAGCTTCCATGGGAAATGCTGTTTCCCGTAATGTATGAAAAGGTCTGTTCAATTCAGCTGGGACATGTGACAGGGAAACGCAATCTTCCATTGATGATTGGTATCCCTAATCACTCTTTCGAACACAGCGCTTTTCTGGATGGTTGAAACACCAACGGACAGCTAAATCACTCCTCATATGACAGGGAAACAGTGTTTCCCACTGAAAACAAGGTGTTTTTTTAAGCTTCAGAACACTGAGCTTTTCATAGCTTTGCATGTGTGTCTGAGACTGGTGAATGGCTGTTTTACACAGCTTTACATCATGTCTATGTCCCCAGTATTTTATACCATGATAATCTCTCTCATTATGGGCACTATGGACCTCATTTAGAGTCGGTCGCAAAGTCCGTTTAAGAAGTGTAGGAGTGGGAGTGTGCCGCAGCTTTGGTAGGGTGTTACGAGTGGCAAGCAGCCCCATTTGCGTCCCACTCTTAATACCCTATCGAGCTGAGAGCAGTTCCTGCAGCTAGCTAATGCTTGCGCCACCTAATTTCTGCCGCACATATTTAGCCCTGTTTTGACGTGTGTTGCGTTTGCGCCTCACTGCGACTAGGATGTATTTACATGGTCACGCCTTCACAATTCCACATTCCTCCCATTCTCTCATAGTGAGTCGCAAGCTGTCGCAAGTGGTAATTGCGTCCAAGATGCAGGCGGATTTGGGGCTTTCTGCACATGCGTGGTAGTGTTTTTTGGTTAGGTGCGCCTAAAACGGACTTTGCGTCCGTCTCTAAATGAGGTCCTATATGTACAGATATGTAAAAGGGATTTTTTACCACCTAAATTTTTGCAAATGGGACCGTCCATTAGCTCAGCTGAGGCCAGTGACTTGAAAAATATGGCAGCCTCCAGAGTAACTAAAATGTATTTACTGAGTAGTTCTTTTGATGACTGTATGATCAATTTCCACTTTATGTCAAAAGATATTTAGATTTGGACATTAAGTGAAATATCTAAAACGCTTCTGTAACATGAAGGCGACAGAGGCTGATGTCGTAGACCTAGAGGCTGCCAATGAAAACTTGCACAGTTCCTATTTCCTGAAAGCGGCCTGTTATTAGATATTGCGGCTGCACTACAGACAAATTCTATTGCCAGAAGTCATTTAGTGATCAATCTCCTAGTTTCCTGGACGTTCCTGCTTTCTTGGAGGGAAAAAAATGCATCTTCTACATTGGGCAAGGATTGGATACACTCTCACTAACTAAAATAAAATGTTGTTTTTACTCATCCGCTAAAGAGGGCAGCATTTGGATCATCAAGCTAGCACTGAACTCTTACAAAATACGGCTACTCTCAGTGATCGGGGGAACTTTGTAGCTTTGTGACCAAATATATTTTAGCATTTTTGCGTACACATTGACATTAATTTATTTTTTTTCCTTTTTAAATCAGAATTTAAAGTTAATGAATCTGCATGAGAAAATAAAAATCATTGCACCCAATGAGACTAAATATTTGCAGTTTTACATCTGTTTAACTTGCGCTGAGCTATTTTGAATTCTTCAATTGTACCCAGCTTAACTGCTCCATATTTATTAAAAGAATACAATCTGCTTCTGTTGGATTTTTATTGGTTTAAATTAAATGTTTGTTCACCGACTGTATTACCAGCATCAGTGATTTTCTAGATTTAAATCTGAATTATTCTCATCTTGTGTAAGGGACAGGGCAAATGTATTTATTATTTGGCTTTTAAGTTTTGACTCGTGAAACTATGATCAGAATGAGAGTTTCTTTTAGAAAACTCGTTTGATTTAGGAAATGGAATATGTTTCATACGGAGGGCTTGTTCACATCGGCACTCTTGTGTTCAATGTATATACTGCTAGTGCGCGTTACTGTCACATTCTAACATTTTAAATGCAAATTTAAAGTTTTAGGACGCTATGGTGTGAACGGCACTGTTAACACTTATGTAGTCTATTTTAATGCACTTTTCATATATTTTATTAACGTGTGAAAGGCAGGCAGGTGTCAATGAGCCCTGAGTATTCAGTAAGTTTAACTGTTTGTTGTTGCAGAATGGATGGGACATTTTTATTCTGCATTATTCACTTCCTGTTGGTTTCCCACTGAAAAGCATTTTCCACATAAAGATAGAGCACGTGTGTTTGACATGTTCTAAGGGAATGGTTATGGGTCGGAGGACAGTCGCTGTAGACATAAATTCCGATGCCGAGTGGAATTTCCACCCAGTTAAAAGGTCTTTTTCTACCCAAAACTGGTGGAATATTGTAACTTAAGACTGATCTCAGAAGATTAATTGCATTGGATCCAGCACTCGTGATCTGGCGGATCCCCTAAAAAGTCAGAGTTCGCTGGAGTGAGGAGAGCACCCGGCAGTGTCTGCCACACTGACCTTGTTCCTGGTTGTATTTTTAAACAGGCAACGTGTTGATCACTGAGAAAAATGTCTGAGGACCCATTTGATCTTCAGAACGCCAGATCCCGGATAAGTAATCTCTTGGGATCAAGTATAACTATAATCTACCCAATTTTGGAGTTACCCTATAAATGCTGGCAGACTGATTGGCCATTTTTAGAGCTGTCGGAAAGAGAACATGATATTCAAATTATTATGCTAAGCCTATTTCATTTAATATATATATATAATTTTTTTTTTTAATCAGAATTGTTATCTGTTGGACCTTTGAACTTGTAAAGTGCTATGTTGACAACCGAGATTTGTCTGTGTATATATTTTATTTGGTCTTTCATGTTTTCTATCATTAAACTTTTGTGATCTGGTTGAGCTGTCACGTTATCTAGGGTTGCCATATTTTAGAAGCCAAAAAGAAAGGACACTTTTTTTCTTCATCTCTGTTGTTCTTCCCATACACACCTATCCCCTCGGTTCCCCTATAAGAGGAGTGGTGTACGCAGGAACAGGAAGCTCTGGTGAAAGTGTTGCACTGTGGCTGTGTGCTTCTCTATTCCCTCTGTATGTTTGGAATCAGCTAAGCCCACCCACTTATGACAGAATTTCTTTTTCAAGGCAACCTTTTGTGTATTTTTCTTATTAGTATTATTTTTTTTAGTTGTTGTATTGTCAAACCTTTCCTGAAAGCATAGCCCCCCCTCCCCCCACCCCCCAACCTTGAAATAGCCCAGTAGTGTAATGCATAGTAGTGGCACAGTGATGTTGCAACATGAGTGGACTTCCGGTGCTGTGAGCTTGTTAAAACAATGAAGAAACCTTACAGGGTAGCAGAGTATTTCAGGACTAAACTGGATTAGTTCTCACAAACCCCATCTGACTTATTACCAGGTGTTGCTGAGATCCTATTGAAAGGTCCAGGCTTTAGAAGACATTTCTCTGGGTGACTGTTAACTCCTAAATTTAGCAATTTGTTAGAAGATGGAAATATTACAGCTTGGTCTTTCTTTCTTTTTTTTTTACTTTTTTTTTTTTTGCAGGGGATGTTGGATAAACCTGGCGAGCCACTCCATCCGACTAAAGTAATAACCAAATTATTACCCAGTCACGGCTTTTTAACAGCCGCAAAGCGAGTTGATGTTAGCAGCTAAATGATGCAATTTATTCCTCTCTCTTTTCCAGCTCAGGCCGGCTGCCAGCTTTATATGGGTGGTACCCAG
The DNA here is from genome assembly GCF_038048845.1 of Mixophyes fleayi. Taxonomy (NCBI): domain Eukaryota; kingdom Metazoa; phylum Chordata; class Amphibia; order Anura; family Limnodynastidae; genus Mixophyes; species Mixophyes fleayi. The sequence goes on along the minus strand of NC_134409.1, from coordinate 127,492,218 downwards.
ATGGTACACACATGATACAAACTTGGTTTGCAGAGCCCATATTACTCAGCAGTCACTACAAGCCGCAGGGTCAACTGATGGGGGAAGCCTGGTGGCTTTTTTTTTTTTTTGCATATTCAAATCTGTTAATATTATGTCAGAACTCTACATTCCGAATGAGAATGTAAGAAAGAACCTTTACTCTGAGAATTCCGTCACAGTTGGTCTCCTAAGTGATTCTCATTTTCTGTACAGTTTAAAGTTTCTTTCAGGAAGTGCCCCTGATAGGCCAACTCTGTAACTCAGTAATCTGAAAGAAATATTTTGTTTTTCATTATTTTACAGTGGAGGCAGCAGTGCAAACACTGCAGAAGTGTGTGTGTGTGTCTGAGTGAGACTATTTTTAGTCAGCCACTGAAGTCAATCCGTTTTGGCCCAGGCTGTGTCTGTCTCTCTCCTGCTCACGCTTGCTTCCTCTTGCACACTTTTGCACCGTCTCCTCAGCTACAGATGTGGCACACAGCCTCTCTCAGAGAAGTCATGAACTGTATCATCTGCAAAATTTAACAGCCAACATCTGCTCCAGCTGCCGCACTACGACAGCAGCGGAAACCATTTTTTTTTCTTTTTCTAAGGAGCCTGATAAATAAGCACAACGGATACAATATTTTAATTTTATTTTAAACAAATTTAACCTCCAAGAACAGGAGTGACTCAAATAGAACCAGTGTAAATGTCTTCTGTTTGGAATCATTTCGTTAATCCTAAGGATTTCTCTTGATGAATACAATAAGTATGATAAATAAAACTTAAGGGGTAGATTTCTCAAACCTTCTAAAAACAGAAAGCGAGGTGTTGCCTGTAGAAACCAATCATATTCTAGCTATTGTTTTATAGAACGTACTCGATGAGTGATGGCTAGAATCTGATTGGTTGCTATGGGCAACACCTCCACTTTTACTTTTTAGAAGGCTTAATAAATCTATTTGTTCTTTCTGTATTTTGTTTTAGATTTGTAATTTTATTGAACAAATTGCTTTGTAGTTTTATTTATTTTTTTGCATTAAAATAAATAAATATATCCACTTCTTTAAAACCTTCATGGCTGGAGGCTTTTCGCTTCTTTCTGAACAGTCTTCATTTTTAAATCTACTGAAGCAAATGATATAGATATATAAGACAACACGTTTATCCAAAAGTTCGGAACTAGGAGCGAAGCTTAGGAGTCAGCATTTTGTATAGAGTGGAAAAAAACAACAACAATCTGTCAGAGAAACAAAACAAAAACTACTTTAATCGTAACTCGTGACTCAGAGCTCCGTCGTACAGGGAGTAGTAGAGCAGGGAGCAGACCACCAACAGGCAGAATGTAGACCTACATGTGGAGGTCATCAAGGTCTTTGTTAGGAGATAGACTCACAGTAGAGGCAGCCATTTTGTGAGCTGAGCCAATTTTCATAAGCCTGTAAGCCTATCCGTTCACTAGGTTCTGGTGGCATCACTGAGCCATAGGTCACAATAATTATGTATTATTATTATTATTATTATTTTAACAAAGATTTGATTTCAAGCCAAACAAGTCACTGCCTTAACCATGTGTCTTATAGTGCCTCAAAACGTTTTTGTGTTTGTACACAGGGCCATGCAATGCAATCACTTTGTTCTTTAACCTTCAGCTCTGTCTGACGACCAGTGACAGATACACGTTAACAATAAAAAAATAATAATAATGTTATCAGCGTACATCCTGTCCAATGACCAGATGTAGAGATGGATGTAATTGAAATCCGCGTCGTGTTGCTGCCTTTTTGTTCTGATACCATAATGTCTCAATGTGGAAATAACTGCTGGGCTGGCCCTGATGTTTATCTGTATCCTAGGGCAGGAATTTATTGATAAATTTGTATTTATTTTGTGGTAAAAACCTTGTGTATTCACTTTCGACAACTGCAAAAGGTTTGGTTGATACACCAAGTCCTTTAATCATAACTGTTATATCTGATTTTAAACACAACATGCATCATGTAAATAAATGTAGAAACAGTGAAAAGGTCATTTTATTAAAAGCTTAGCAAACACAATTAAGGGGTAGATTTATCAGACTTTCTAAAAAGAAAAAATGAGGTGTTGCCCATAGCAACCAATCAGATTCTAGATATCATGTACTAGATAAATGATAGGTAGACTCTGGTTGCTATGGGCAACACCTCCTTGTTTCTTTTATAGAAGGTTTGAATAGTACACCCCTTAGAGTACAAAGTTATAGTGTTGACAATATAAGTTAAATAAACTGTACGTCTGTGTCTATAGCTGTCCACACACCAAATACAGTTGTCCAGACTGATTGATGTATTTTAAAATAAATTATTTTTAACTACTTACATTCATCATCATCATTTATTTATATAGCGCCACTAATTCCGCAGCGCTGTACAGAGAACTCATTCACATAAGTCCCTGCCCCATTGAAGCTTACAGTCTAAATTCCCTAATATAGACACACACTCACACACAGACAGACAGACAGAGGGGGAGACAGACCGAGAGGTAGAGACTAGGGTCAATTTTGATAGCAGCCAATTAACCTACCAGTATGTTTTTGGAGTGTGGGAGGAAACTGGAGCACCCGGAGGAAACCCATGTAAATACAAACTCCACACAGAAAAGGCCATGGTTGGGAATCAAACTCATGACCCCAGTGCTGTGAGGCAGAAGTGCTAAACACTAGGCCACTGTGCTGCCCATTATAGAATTATATACAAATCGTGGAAAAGAATACGGGATAGATAGTTTCCACCAATCATACAATTAATGTAAACCTAGCACTTTTTCACAAAATACAATTATTAATATTCAGAAAAGTCCATATATTTTGTTTTTAACTCCTAGGGGTATATTTACTAAACGGCGAGTTTGAAAAAGTGGAGATGTTGCCCATAGCAACCAGATTCTAGTTATTTATTTAGTACATTCTAAAAAATGACAGCCAGAATCTGATTGGTTGCTATAGGCAACATCTCCACTTTTTCAAACCCGCACTTTAGTAAATATACCCACTAGATCTGATACACTGGATTCTCCTTGATTTCACTTCCCATCTGGATTCCTGGAGAGGTTCCTTCTACAATAAGTCACTTGAAGGTTGAAACCCTGGAAAGATTTTCTCAGTATACATGTAATATAAAATTAGTAGTATTGGAAATCTAAGCTGTGACTCGTCAGAGTGCACATATTTTGAGCAGGTGAATTTGCTGTGAATGTAATCCGTATGTGTGTGTCTATGTTGGTGGCCAATGCAAAGGATAAATCTCTTGCTTTCAGCACATGGCAAACGATCCGATGTGAGTGCATGTGTGGCTAGCTTATGAGAAGCCTCTGCTATGGTCAAGCAAGTGCATTTAAATCTTTCATAATACGTCCACAAGGTGGCACTGTACTATTGATGTCTGGGCGCTGTTACATTTCCCCTTGGTTGGTTGCTCACTGTTATGCAGAGGGGGAACATTCCCTTTACAGAATAATTTTTCCCATGTGTCTTATTGAATAATCTCCATTTACTTCAAATTGTTAATATTATGCATATGGCATTTATTTCCCCTTTTTAAGTGTACACGTTTTCCTCATTTACAAGAATAAAAGCATACTAATTTGTATGTTGTCTGTAATAGTTCGAAACTTTGTTTATATAATTTTTACTTTTAAGGCTCTTGATTTGGTATAACCTTTAATATTTATTGCTCTACTAGATGTTTTCTGACATCTGCAGATGTGTATACCTATATAAGTATGGGGTCTTTGCCTCCACCATTGATGTTGTACTTTATCGGTGCTCCTCACAGTGGCAGTAAGCAGAGAGGTACATCTTGATGACTTTATTTATTTTTCTGTATCCAGAGATGTGAATTATTTAACACATCGGTTATCGTAAAACAAAGAACTTTTTGTAGAGTTCCAATTGCTGATTTGTATGATAATTGGCTTCTGGGGGCACTGGCAGGTAGCGGTGTCCCACCCCCCTCCCCATTTGTAAAAATGTTATTGGTGCTATAGCATAGAAAAAAGTCACACAATCCTTATTTTTCATATGTGTACCTGACATTCACTAAAGAAATAAAGAAATTCAAGTTGTCTGTGACCTGTATTCCAAAATATGTGCTCACCAGGGGTGTCCCAAGTTGTCCTTTTAAATCGGTGCTCATCTCTGTTAAAGCTTCTTATCCCCACGGGTTGTGTTGTCTCAATAATCATTGTCTCTTCCCATAATTACTTGGCATACCGCACCCACAACTGTAAGTTTGGAGCTTCCCTTACATGAATAAATTACATAGTGGTTTTATGGCGGTAACATCAGCATATGATAGACAAGTCTTGACTTGGGGAAGTCTGGATGCTAGAAAAGTGCTGTCATAGAACAATTCATAAAAGAACTTTCAGTTTTTCTTGACGTATTTGCATGTTGTGCATTGACCTAAGTGTATTAGTTTGTAACAAGCAAATAATAATTTTGTATATGGCAGGTTTAACGCTACAATACCACATACGCTTAAAAGTTATTAACCAGCTTCTAGTCTTCCACGGAGTCCTGCGGTCTGGGCCACGCAGCAATTTTTTCCCTCTTGGTCAGTGTGGTTTGTCTCGCAGGCCTGGACGAAAAATCAAGGCAGTATGGTGGTGCAAAAGGGGTGTGGGCAGGAGGACAAATCGAAAGCCTCAATCAGAGATTGGACCACCCTCTTCCCACCCAATGCTCTGCTGGTTAGGTGGTAATAGAGCTTTAAAAGCCAGCTAAACCCTATCCTGTTTTATTTTCATGTAGAAAAGTAACTACATTGTTCAGACAGGCCCATGCAGCATTGATAAATATTTATTTAATTTTAAAAGGCTTTCTCTTGTCCATTATAAATAGGGAAAGCCAAACCTATAAGTCTTTCATTTGATATAGGACCAAATTAAAAGTTTAAATGATAAACCATTACTTGTTAGTTATGCTTGCTGTGTTGTCCCTAGCGGTGCCTTTTGTTTAATCACCAATCTGTAGTTTGTACAGAGCATTTCTGTTTATTAGGAGACTGCAAGCCAATTACACAGGCTCTGATCTGCTCCCAAATTATGCAAGATAGTGACGCACCTCTATCCTAGTGTAAGAATATGTTAACCCATACTATTATATAAAGAGAAAAAAACAAACATAAAAAACAATTTAAAATAAATGAATCAAGTTAAAAAGACAAGCAAATAAAGCAACGCAAACTTTTACCTCTGCGTATATTTTAGGCAAATATAAAACACATAACATCCAATAAAGTACACATATTTCTTGTCCCTGTAAAATTTAGTCACATAATGAAATACATTTATATTTCATTGGTTGAAATAAAGTAGTAAAAGTCTCGCTCTCAGACCTTCTCTCTCTCTCTGTGTCTCTCTCTCTGTCTGTTTGTGTATCTCTCTCTCGCTGTCTCTTTGTTCTTGTCTCTCTCTCTCTCTTTTTCTGTTCTTGTGTGTCTCTCTCTCTGTGTTCTTGTTTCTTTGTCTCTTTGTCTCTCTGTTCTTGTCTCTCTCTCCCTCTCTCTCTCTCTCACTCTGTTTGTGTGTGTGTGTGTCTCTCTCTCTCTCTCTCTCTGTGTCTCTGTGTCTCTCTCTCTGTGTCTCTGTGTGTGTCTGCGTGTCTCTCTGCGTGTGTCTCTCTCTCTACGTGTGTGTGTGTCTCTCTCTCTCTCTCTCTACATGTGTGTGTGTGTCTCTCTCTCTCTCTCTCTGCGTGTGTGTGTGTCTCTCTCTCTCTGCGTGTGTGTGTGTGTCTCTCTCTCTGCGTGTGTGTCTCTCACTTTATCTCTCTCTCTCTTGCTCTTGTGTCTTTGTCTCTCTTTGTGCCTCTCTCTCTCTCTCTCCATCGCTCTCCTAACAAGTGTTGTCCATCCTTTATAGTACTTATATTCACTTTGTGTAGTGTTTTTGTAAAGTAAGTCGTATTGTCTTTTTTTTTTTAGGTAGATGTATTAATAACATATGACTGTATTAGTTTTTTTTCTTTACCAGAACAATGCAATCACTTCTTACGGTTACACCTATTTTTTTTATCTTTACGCAGTCAGAAAACATTGCTGGAAGCAAATAGGGCAACTCCCTTTATTTTATTCCTTTTTTTTTTTTTTAAATCTTAATTTCATTTTCTGCTCTGCCTATTTCATCTACCAGCTCGCGCTCTAGTAAGACTTGTATGAGTGCGCTGGAAGAGCGACCAAGTACACACCCTTTCCTGGCTTATTCTCCAGGCAAATCTCCACTTCAGCCTGTGCCAGTAGTATGAGAAGTTGTATAAATACCGACCCTGCGTCTCCCCATGCAATTGACAATTAAACTTCCGACTCTCCAGTTAAAGAGAGAATGTAACTTTTTACTAAATACATGGCTTGTCTTTGCTCTTTAACCATGACTTTGTATCATCAGGCAGAAGTGTTTATTTCCGCTACCCTTGGTGCTGCTGCCTATATACTATTGTATTTAAAATCCAGCAGGTCTATGTTGCATCCTTGGGCAATGTCAACAGGCAGGTTTAAAGCATAGCAATAATGTAGACAAGAAAACTATCTAGTAAAGTTTATGAGAGTATATTAAAGAGGTCATCCCACTTTCAGATCTTTTTATCTTATCCGGCTCCCAACTGTTACTAAATACATTCTGTATGTTTCCTAGCTTTCTTCTGTGCATTTCAGCCATATATTTCTATCATCAGCCCACGTTTAATTTGTAAGGGGTTCATTAGCAAAAACTGTTTCCCAAAGTTCACCTTTAGTTAATGTAAAGCATCAGCGGTTTGTCATCATGGGCTTTGCCTTTAATAAAATTGGCGTTTTACAAAATGACGGCAAATGCTGTGAATCGGCAGCTTTAAGTAACCGCAGTTTGATACATTTGCCCCTAAAATTGCGTTTCATGTACATACTTAAATTTTCAATTATGGTTTATTTATATTATTATTATATTCCCCCCCCCCCCCCACCCTTGAACTAGTCCAAAACCAGATCAATTTATCTATATGCGCTCAGTAAATAAGCCCCACCTATGGATATGTTATTATATTAATATATATATTTTTTATTTTTATATCCATTTTGTTGTTGCAATATTTGTTTTGTGGTTCGTTCTTAGATCCAGTGATGTGTTCTTTGAACAGAGTCTTTCAGCCAGGAGGGATTGATTGGAAACAGTGTGTCGGAGAACCGTCCTTACGTCAGACCCGCAGACGCTCTACACACTTAGCTTCTCAATCTGACCTTCCACTTACTCAAAATAGAACTCATGTAGTGCGGATCAGTAGTCAAACGCGGCGGGCGCGATACAGCTGCTTCACATTCTTGTCATCCCTTTTTTTTCCCACTCAGACAGAGAGCACCACATCGGACCACCAATGACTAAGTAAGCTGAGATGTGTTGAATGCCGCACTATAGCCTACAAGCAGATGTTGACATGACTCATCCCAGCCAGACTGATGAGCCTAAGCCAGAAACCATAGCTCCATCTCCTACATGTTATTACATATAATTATCTCACCGGGCCACCCCAGAACATTTGTTTTCTGGGAGTTCCAAGCTCGCCATAAAACGCTGAGAGCAGATACTGTAACAGGAAAAGCTTTCAAGGAAACCGACTGAGGATTTCTGTGGAAAACTGGAATAAATTGTGTGTCTTATGTTTTTTTTGTTAGTTTTAGTTTTTTTTTTTTTTACTATTTCATTTTTTTTATACGAGACGATGACCCCAAACCTTTGAGGACGGCTCTTGTGAAACCACCGGTTTCAGTTTTTGAACTAATGTCTCGTTTAGTCTTCACTTTCACCAAAGGTTAAATCTGCTTTTTTTTTTTTTGTTTTATTTTTCTTCCCAGTGTTTGCTATTCAGATTGTGGTTTGTGGATGTTGAAGATCTGAAAGGTTTTCGTGTACCCACTTGATCCCAACTACTTCAGGTTTTTTTTCCCCATTCATCCGTCCTTCCTCTGAAAATGTCTTTTTACTTAGCTTCGTCTTCACATTTTGGCCTCTTGATTTGCAGAGTTTTAGTTCACTTCAAGATTTGCATTTGCCCACTGCAGACACAAACTGACACATTGTATCTCTTGTGAGAAACTAAGAATATCCCCCAAACTATTTTTGACCTCTGTCTTTTATTATAGAAAACTTCTTTTTTTTTTTCCTTCAAGTACATTTTGGAAGCAAGTTCATTCCTGCCCATTCTTACATACTTATTACATATCACGTATACGCTGTATTTGTTTGAGTTATTTTGTTTTTAAATAAGCAGATGTTGCATTTTTTTGTACTTATAGTCACACAACTGCCGAAACACATCCAGGAATAGGTGGTGGAAAAATGTGTTTTAGCAAGAAGTGGGGACGGGGGGGGGGGGGGGGTATATAAATCATAAAGCGATCTGTGTTCTTCTTTCAGGGGAATTCTCATATATAAATAACTCCCCAAAAAAAAAGTCTGCTTTGAAAAGACACCTGCACTTAGTGAATAAAAGTTACTCTTTCTGTACCTATGTATCTTCCTGTCTCGTATGATTGTGGTGCCGTTGTGGCATTTTCAGAGCCTGAGCGATAGCATGGTAAACACTTTAGGAAATGCTTGAATATATACTGTATTCTTATCGTCTTATGCAGAATCTATGTCACGGTATTCTGTGGTCTAACTTGACGTAACATTCAAGCAGATTTTTGCATTTTTGTGTTTTTAACCATTGCAATGCAATTTGTAGGTTTTTTTTTTTTGTCCAACAAAAAATGTGTGTGTCTGTTATGAAGATGATGTGTGTCTTATATTCACATAAACCCTTAGAGGGACAGACTGCTGAAAAAGTAGTTAATTAGTCCTTTTTACAAACAATGGGTTTCGTTTAGAAATGACAGAAATATGACAGACTCGGCACATTTTTTTTTTTAGCAGTGTTGCACCTGGTTGTGCGTAGTGCAAATATTTATGGACACACACTATGCATACAAGATTGATATGTAACCCCTTGGGGTAAATTGATAAGGGTTAGACACACGTGCTGTAGTGCAAAGGCACTTGCCTGTGTCCCACTGCTCAAAGCATTCAAAAAGTGTGATCACCCCTTGCAAATTAAGGGCATGCCTTCAAGTTCTCCCAAGCATCCTTAATTTCGCTCATTCAAATTTCTGCTGTGAAACTTCCGTTCTTTTGCAGCATTACATTGCACTAGTTTCATAAGTGTCATATAAATAAATATATATATATATATATATATATATATATATATATATATATATATATATATATATATATATTTTTTTTTTATTTTATTTTATTAATTACCATGGCTTTAAATTCTGATCAGTAATTACATTTAACAATGTGAAATACTCAGTAGGGCTTAATTTGCTAACATTGTATTTTGCACTAAACTATAACAACCAATCAGGCACTTGCTCTCATTATTTACCTTGCTCTACTTGCTCTATACAAATAAAAGCTCCATTCTGATTGAATGCTGTGTTCATGCCTCCCAACTGTCCTGATTTTTGACGGGACAGCTCTGAATAACAGGCCTTGATGGGGGTGGAGCATGCATGAAAGTGGGTGAAGTTTTATTCAAAAGTAGGCTTTTCAGAGAATCTGTGTGTGGTCTGGACGGATCAGGGGGTGGGGCTTATTTTTGTACCTTTTCTCTGTGACTCAGTGTTGAAAGGTATACTATGGTTTAGTGCAAATTTTACTGCCAAATGCAATGTTAGTAAATAAGCCCTACTGACTTTTTGGGGGATACTGGGAAGGTAGTTGGGTGGGGTGTACAAGTACTACAAATTGAGAAGTCTTGTTTTGAATAGCTTGAGAATGTTGCCTCTTCCCAACTATCCTTTGACATAAGTATGATGATTTTGAAATTATTTTTTTTACTCCCATCTCTTTATGGAAACTCTGCCACTGCAGATATAATAAGTTAACTCTTCTTGAACCCCCCCCCCCCCCCCTACCCTCCTTAAGATGCTACAACTGACCACATAGGAAATCATCAAAGAGATTTGCCATAAATGAGCGGCTTTATTTTGCTTTTCCTGAATTTCTCCACCAGTGTTTGTATTGAGGCTGTAAGGCTGGGTACACACTACAGAAAATTTCTCCCAATGCGATATAGTTAGTGATGTTACCAACGACTGAAAGTCCCAATCAGCATGGCGATTTATGTGTACACACTATACATGTTTTGCAAAATTTACCTTCAGATCTGTGCTCTTCATCTGTCATAACCTTCGGCTGAAAAGATCATGGGGTATAATTACTAAACTGCGGGTTTGAAAAAGTGGAGATGTTTCCTATAACAACCAATCAGATTCTAACTGTCATTTTGTAGAATGCACTAAATACATGAAAGCTAGGATCTGATTGGTTGCTATAGGCAACATCTGCACTTTTCCAAACCCGCAGTTTAGTAAATCTAGCCCCATGACTCTGCACACTCCATAGAGATCTATGGACACTGCCGGTCCTGAGTGCGTACACACTGCAGAATTGGAACGACATTGTTCCATTGTTTATAAAGATTTTTAGTCCGTTTATAAAATCAAATGGAATGATAATCGTTTATCATTTGAGCAGACACACTAATGCGATATTGGGCCAAACGGTCGTTTATCGTGTGATTGGCCCGAAAATCGCGGAAAAACCTGTAGTGTGTACCCAGCGTAAGGCAAAATAGGACCTTTACTGCTCGGATATAACGCAGGATCGACAGAGTTAGAGGAATACACAGAATGAGGAGGGAGCACCTTTCTTTGATTATATTTCTCGCTGTTGGATCTCTAAATGAAATCCTTTATGTACCTATCATGACTCCAATTTAATGTTAACTCTTTTTTTATTGAGAAAATAATGCAATTTTCATTACACATTTACTGTTGACATTATCCTTATACTATCTATTTTTCTCCCCCCTCGCCTAGATTTGGTAAAAAAATTATGTATCGTCTGCGATCATTCATTTTGCAAATTCCTGCGCTGTCTGCCATTCTTTCATAAAAATTCATTTAGATAAAATTAGATATTATTGTTTAATGAGGTGGCATTTCAATTTAGACCCTGCATCTTGCTCAGACCAGCATTGCGTTATTGAACACTTGGGTTCATTTGAGTAATAAAGGCTGAATCATAGGGGTTTTAATTTTTCCATTGCCGCGAGGACTGTTATCTGCGCGGTGCGAGCTGTCTTACAGGTATTCAATCTAGTGTCCGTTTAGCCGTGACCGAAAGTAATTGTTCCCAAGTGGACCTGCAGAATGACCTGGTAATATCCCAGCGTTGACCTCATAACCTTGTCTGACCTCTGGTTTAGCAGCGAGTTCGTTTGCATGTTTGTAATGGAACCTCAAAGACACTTCAAGGTGAATTTTTACTCAAATGCATCCTTTTAAAGTGAAAAAGTAAAAAAAATAAAAATCTGTGTGTTTAAAGGAGAAAATAAATGCTGAATATTCAGGGAGTATAAAATATTCTACACGTTTTTATTTAATAATCCAGAGTGGTAGCTATCATTCTCTGGAATATATAACTTCATTTTCAGTACTTAAAATGCAAATAATACCTCCTAATAAGTCTTGATTTCCATTGGAGAGTTTAGATTTCAACATGCAAGCTATGTGTGACTTATCTGACGCACAAAATGGGTGTGGTCTATTGGAAGGGCGCGACTCCCTTGTGATAAATTAGTAGAGTTTGGTCCAATCAAGAGCATGGTTTAATTAGTTGCAGTTTTCCATTTGCAAAATTTGGGAGATATGTACTATAACCATGTTTAGTAAAAGTGTAAATGTGGAATGTTGGGGGGCGTAGTGCTCTCTCCGGGGCAATTTGAGATTGCAGAATACCCCCCCCCTTTAACGGGATCTCTGCTTTATGGTATTTAAAATGTAATTTTAATGGGAATTTAGGCCATTTTAGACCTCGTTGGTGCAAATCACCAGTGTATGGGACTGTAATGACCGTTGTTCCTGATCAGCACCTGATGTCATTGGAGTTTGGTGAAAAGGAACCTTGCTGGGTAAGTAGTCCATTAAAATTCATCCCATATCTATGTAACCCCCCTCTGGTGTTGCTCACCCCTCCCAGTGATTGAGTGTGTGCCCAGGCACTAGGACCCAGAGGGGAGACACACTGGGATCGTTGCTTAGCAACATCAGGCTGGTATGAGCTGAGGGGATCTGTGTGGAGAGGGACAGCCAGGGACCCGGGACAGAGGGGAGGAGATCCTGGGGGCCACTGGTGATCTGGGGCACTAGGGGCCACAGTACAACAACACTGACAGAATACTAGTGATATGGGGCAGATTTCAGGGATAATTTACCTCAGAAATTGACAGGATGATAGAAAGGAGAGACAGCAGCCATTGGTGGGGTGAGAGATATTACCCCCACAGAGGAGGGGTGAGAGATATTACCCCCATAGAGGAGGGGAGAGAGATATTACCCCCATAGAGGAGGGGAGAGAGATATTACCCCAATAGAGGAGGGGAGAGAGATATTACCCCCATAGAGGAGGGGTGAGAGATATTACCCCCATAGAGGAGGGGTGAGAGATATTACCCCCATAGAGGAGGGGTGAGAGATATTACCCCCATAGAGGAGGGGTGAGAGATATTACCCCCATAGAGGAGGGGAGAGAGACCTATTACCTCCACATAGGAGGGGTTAGAGACATATTACCCCACATAGGAGGGGATAGAGACCTATTACCTCCACATAGGAGGGGATAGAGACCTATTACCTCCACATAGGAGGGGAGAGAGACCTATTACCCCCACAGAGGAGGAGAGAGAGACATATTACCCCCATAGAGGAGGGGTGAGAGATATTACCCCCATAGAGGAGGGGAGAGACATATTACCCCCATAGAGGAGGGGTGAGAGATATTACCCCCATAGAGAAGGGGTGAGAGATATTACCCCCATAGAGGAGGGGAGAGACATATTACCCCCATAGAGGAGGAGAGAGAGATATTACCCCCATAGAGAAGGGGTGAGAGATATTACCCCCATAGAGGAGGGGAGAGACATATTACCCCCATAGAGGAGGGGTGAGAGATATTACCCCCACAGAGGAGGGGTGAGAGATATTACCCCCATAGAGGAGGGGAGAGACCTATTACCCCCACATAGGAGTGGATAGAGACCTATTACCTCCACATAGGAGGGGTTAGAGACATATTACCCCACATAGGAGGGGAGAGAGACATATTACCCCACATAGGAGGGGAGAGAGACATATTACCCCCACAGAGGAGGAGAGAGAGACATATTACCCCCACAGAGGAGGGGAGAGAGACATATTACCTCCACATAGGAGGGGTTAGAGACATATTACCCCACATAGGAGGGGTTAGAGACATATTACCTCCACATAGGAGGGGTTAGAGACATATTACCCCACATAGGAGGGGAGAGAGACATATTACCCCACATAGGAGGGGAGAGAGACATATTACCCCCACAGAGGAGGGGAGAGAGACATATTACCCCCACAGAGGAGGGGTGATAGATATTACCCCCCCCATAGAGGAGGGGTGAGAGATATTACCCCCCCCCCCCACAGAGGAGGGGAGAGAGATATTACCCCCCACAGAGGAGGGGTGAGACACATATTACCCCCACATAGGAGGGGAGAGAGACCTATTACCCCCACATAGGAGGGGAGAGAGACCTTCTGCCCCCACATAGGAGGGGAGAGAGACCTATTACCCCCACAGAGGAGGGGAGAGAGACCTATTACCCCCACATAGGAGGGGAGAGAGACCTATTACCCCCACATAGGAGGGGAGAGAGACCTATTACCCCCACATAGGAGGGGAGAGAGACCTATTACCCCCACATAGGAGGGGAGAGAGACATATTACCCAAACAGAGGAGGGGAGAGAGACATATTACCCCCACAGAGAAGGGGAGAGAGACATATTACCCCCACTGAGGAGGTGAGAGAGACCTATTACCCCCACTGAGGAGGGGAGAGAGACATATTACCCCCACTGAGGTGGGGAGAGAGACATATTACCCCCACAGAGGAGGGGACAGAGACCTTTTACCCCCACTGAGGAGGGGAGAGAGACATATTACCCCCACAGAGGAGGTGAGAGAGACCTATTACCCCCACAGAGGAGGGGAGAGAGACCTATTACCCCCACAGAGGAGGGGAGAGAGACCTATTACCCCCACATAGGAGGGGAGAGAGACCTATTACCCCCACAGAGGAGGGGAGAGAGACCTATTACCCCCACATAGGAGGGGAGAGAGACCTATTACCCCCACATAGGAGGGGAGAGAGACCTATTACCCCCACATAGGAGGGGAGAGAGACATATTACCCCCACATAGGAGGGGAGAGAGACATATTACCCAAACAGAGGAGGGGAGAGAGACATATTACCCCCACAGAGAAGGGGAGAGAGACATATTACCCCCACTGAGGAGGTGAGAGAGACCTATTACCCCCACTGAGGAGGGGAGAGAGACATATTACCCCCACTGAGGTGGGGAGAGAGACCTTTTACCCCCACTGAGGAGGGGAGAGAGACATATTACCCCCACAGAGGAGGTGAGAGAGACCTATTACCCCCACTGAGGAGGGGAGAGAGACATATTACCCCCACAGAGGAGGGGACAGAGACCTATTACCCCCACTGAGGAGGGGAGAGAGACCTATTACCCCCACTGAGGAGGTGAGAGAGACCTATTACCCCCACTGAGGAGGGGAGAGAGACCTATTACCCCCACTGAGGAGGTGAGAGAGACCTATTACCCCCACTGAGGAGGTGAGAGAGACCTATTACCCCCACTGAGGAGGTGAGAGAGACCTATTACCCCCACTGAGGAGAGGAGAGAGACCTATTACCCCCACAGAGGAGGGGAGAGAGACATATTACCCCCACAGAGGAGGGGAGAGAGACATATTACCCCCACAGAGGAGGGGAGAGAGACCTATTACCCCCACAGAGGAGGGGAGAGAGAACTATTACCCCCACTGAGGAGGTGAGAGAGACCTATTACCCCCACAGAGGAGAAGAGAGACCTATTACCCCCACAGAGGAGGGGAGACAGACAAAATACCCCCCACAGAGGACCGGAGAGGTATTATACCCCCACAGAGGAAGGGTGAGTGAACACTGCTGTAAGAGAGAGATGAGGGTGAGCTACAGAGCCACCATTTTGGATGTGACTGTCCCATTAATATTCTGTCCATGTATACGTTAAGAACTGTGCAGGAGGAGACAGGAGATGTGTATAGGAACTGTACATGGTTATTTTTATCACTGCAACCATTTAAGAATGTGCTGGAGTGAAGGAGTGTAAATAAAGGGTTTATTTTACAATGTAGAGATGATCTGGTGCCCGCATTATTGAGACATCTGATTGCACTGCACCATCCTGTTAGTTCACCTGTATCCCAACATCTGCACAGAGACAATAACCTGCATGTGCGGGTACCCTCTGGTCATCTACATCCATGCCAGGAGCTAGCCAGGGCTGAGAAGGAGCCTGCACTGCCTAAACTGTGCACCTAAACACTACACACAGTGACAGGGGGTTGTCTAACAACACCCTAATATATAATTTAACTTAACATAACATCCATCTATAAAATCTAGTCACAGGCTGTGTATTTTATCTCAAGTTAAATTATGATGGCCATGCAATAAGGAAATGACATGTTCAAGACATCGCATGTGGGACTGAAGTGTTAATTACTAGCACTAATTAATTGACAAGGTTGATATTTACATATTTTTGGAGGTTGTGGCGTTTTATCACTTTCAGATGATAATCTAATTGCTTTTTGCAGAATTCTGCAGCTTGATTTTATTTGGCTCCATAGCCTTACAATCTGTGCCTCACTGGTGTGTCAGATTTTGGGCGACTTTACAGTTTACTAGTCGGAATCTGAAATCTGAAAATCCATTTGTCACTATTTATCTCTTTGCTGACTATGAAAAGTAGACATTCGATAAATAGTATGGTAAAAGGCCCTTTGTCTTGTATTGGTCAGTTGCTGTGTAACCAAATATTTGAGCAAAGGGAACCTGTCATCATGAATAGACATTTTCTGAATGAATAAATACACCATAACCAATCGCTATATCTTTTTGTATATATTTTCCACTTGAATGCTTTCTTTTTAGTTATTGATTTCTTTTTTTCGTCTTCATTTATTTTTCCATTTGCATTTTGTGAAAATGAGAAAACAAAGTTATATACATACTATACAGCTCCTGCATGTGTGGTTTAAGCAGAGGGTGAGGACTAGTTTTTTTCACTGTATCTAAAAAACAACCTCTGATGACGACTAAAATTGTCACTGGATTCCTGTTTCCAGGACCCCGCAGAAGGTGTCAAGGCAATTTTGATTTTGCAAAATTCTTTCAGGGTACTTGAATGGTGGAAAGCCATTTCCTAAGTAGTGAGAATGTCCTTAATAAAATCCGTCTCAACCAAGAAGGATCCGATATGCAATGCTGGCCCTGGTTGTTAGGGCCACCCCTATGACTTTGACCTACGGTCACATCACCCTTCCAAATAACATTTGGCATTCCGAGCATGGGCATTGTTGTCTGAGACTTTCCATGTGAGTACATTGACCAGTGGAAATGGCAACATAAGTGGCAGGTGCCATTACCCGTTCCTAGGCCTCCTCTGTACAATTGGTCTGACGGGAGACACATGAATTTCGGGGAGGGCTTTTGGAAGAGTTTCCAGCCTCCCTGATCCTGCCCAATTCTTTTACGAAGTGGAAGCTGCAAATTATGTCATCTTTAGGGGCGAGCCATGATGTTACATATTGTGTTGTCATGCCCTTCGCACTTGCCCCTTGGTGGGCATGTATAAATGTAGGTGAGTATGGAACTGTAACGTAAACTGTAACGTAACTGTAATGCAAATATGGAGTACTTACCTTACTCTAGATTAGCGCTGCCTGGCCGATGGTGCGGAGTCTAACGAACCCCCTGGTGTTCACCAAGAACCGCCGCAAGGTGGGATGGGCTTAGCTGCGGAGGCTCGCTGGCCGCGGTCCACTGGTCTGCCCCTAGAGCTAAGGATGCGGGAGGTAACCGAAGGCAATACTGGGGCCGGAACTGGATGTAGGCAAGCTGGTTCGGTACACAGGAGTAGGCAGAGATATACGTGGTCAGGAGAGCCAGGTTCGGTACACAGGAGTAGGCAGAGATATACATGGTCGGGAGAGCCGGGTTCGGTACACAGGAGTAGGCAGAGATATACATGGTCGGGAGAGCCGGGTTCGGTACACAGGAGTAGGCAGAGATATACATGGTCGGGAGAGCCGGGTTCGGTACACAAGGGCAGCAGAGAGAATCGTGGTCAGGAAGCCTGGGTCTGGTACACTTTGGTGGAAGAGTCGGGATAGTCACAAGCAGGTCTGGTACACAGGAGTAGAAACACTGGAACACAACTGAGCCAAGAATGGAGGAAGTTGCTCTGACGCTTCCCCGGCGTCAGAGCAGAGTTTACATAGCAGCAGGTTTGAATTCCTGCCCCGTCGTGACTGCCGAGCCGAACCCGAAAGAGAGAGATGCGGTGATCACTGCGCAGGAACGGAGAGAGGTGAGTGTAACAGGAACGTGGGAATCACATGGGAGTGATTAACCACCAATGATTTTAGAAATCCTTAGGTGAAATTGGACTTTGGAAATAAATCCTGCGTGGAATTTAATATGTGCTATTTCTTTTCTAGTCTTTTATGTTAACAGCTTTACTACTATAGCCTGTCTGCCATTATACAGACTTAATTCCAGACCAGGATGTAATGTGACAGTGAAGAGACATCTTTATTACAAAGTAAATAATTGTTTTTCCCATTTGTGTTTGGTTTTGGCAGGATGCGTGCATTGTTCCTTGTTACACTAAGCTATAAAGCCTCCGTTCAATATTTTCTGTATACCATACTACTTCCCCTGTGTAGCAAAATGAAATAGCTTGGCAATCTTTGCAACCCGTTTTATTCAAGTGGAACTATAACGAATATTTAACCAATATGTTGTGGTCAGTGTTAAATGGACCCTTTTGCTAATAGCTCCTCTAAAACAGCATAACCACAGGGCTCCTGTGTTTGGTTCCTCAGTAGTTCCCAATATACTTGCGCCTTCCTCTGGGTATCGAAAGCCGGAACTATAAATGAATAAATCGCTCAGTGCAAAAGAGAATATTTTGTTTTACATTCTCCCATAATTTTGAAAGAGAACGTTTGGTTTCTTAAGTGAAAAAATGCACAATATTATTTTTGGGTGACCCATATGCAAGTTGGTGCATAAGGTTTACAGGACACCGATTCGCCCTGTGCAAAAAATATATATTGTTAAATGCAGTAGTGGCAGAAAAAAAACATTTGCCCAACCAAGCCTCAAATTTGCTTCAAATTGATAGGGGCGTATTCAATTGTTAGCATTAACGCTAACAAACGAGCGCTCGAAAAATCTTAGCGTTAATACGGTAATTACTCGCGGAATTTCAGCTCGATGCTCCCTGAGCTGCGAGCTGAAATTCCTTGAGTAAACTACCGTATTAACGCTTTTCGCGCGCAATATTACTATATAAACGATAATATTTTTCGAGCGCTTGTTTTTCAGCGTTAACGCTCACAATTGAATATGCCCCTTAGGGTCATTTGGGGAGGGGCATTTGGTGCTCACTAGCACACAAAACGTGGATTTTAACGGTTGAGACCATTTCATGTGACATGGGTATTTTTGTGTTTGTACGGTATGGGAACAAGATGCTTAGCCCTAAAAAACATCCCACAAATGTCGGGATAAAAATGTTTGAGACCACCCAATTTGGCCATCACTGAACTCTCAAAAAACAAACAAACTCCAAGCATGTGAATTGATGGAAATAGGTGCACTAGCTTTGTGCTTTTAATTATTGACAACTCCTGCCCCATTTGGAAGCACAGGTAAAAACATTTTAAATAAATATTGAACATTAAATTAGGGTAGGAGGGATTATATTTCAATGTGGGTGGAGAGACCCCTTAAGTGTCAACATTGCTGATTGTAGCTATTGAGACATTTATTTGTGCAGTTAAAATTCAAATAAATTGGTGTGGAACTTTTATGGCATCTATTTTCTTGCAAATTATTGAAATTTTTTCCAGATAATGATCGGCACACTTTTCTGCATTCCCTGTTCTGTATTCACACACAGCAAATTTTAGTGTTACTTTGGCACAGGGACAAAGATCGCAGTTCACTTGGTTCAGTGGCTGTAAACATTTTACAATAATCTGTTCCACATCACTTAACACTTTGAGTCCTGCCACGTCAGTGTCGCAAACTCCAGCTAGAAGTTTTGTTTCAATTTTAATCTCCTATCCCATCCTCCCCACCCCTAACTAAGGACCCTCCCCACCCCTAACTAAGGACCGCAGCCTGGTTAGGTACACTCTCCAGCACCTGTGATAAATAATTCTACAGGCAGGATAGCCTGTAAAATGTTTATTCGTCCAGGCTGCCATGCTTGGAGAATCATCAGTGGTGGTGGGATTGGGTATCGCCCTGAAAAGCGGGGAGTCCCTGGCTGACCCTAATTACAGGTGATTTCTTGACACCTGAATGCAGGGCTGTAACGAGGGCTGTGCGAGAGGGTCAACTACCCAGAGTGCAACGCTAAAGAGGGCCACAGTTTATGAATATTTTAGGTTAAGGTACAGGGGTGGGGTGGCAGTTTTGTATCTCACCTCAGGCACTAAAATCTTCAGTTACAGCTCTGCCTGAATGTGCAGGATAGTTGGCACATCTAAATATGTATTGATCCTAGTAAATTGCTGTCTAAGGTGGGCTACACACTGGCAGTTTAAATAATGGAAGTTCTAACGCCAGTGAAACCGCAAGACAAACGTGAATAGCTTTGGTAAGCATCGGTTAACAAGCACTTGTACAAGCGGTCAGGGAGGTCCATGGAGGAAACTCCTTTTTACATCAATGCGTTTGATTTTGCGTTGGATGCCAAAACTGGTGCACTGAAAATGCGCAGCTAAAACAACTCTTCACAGTGCTAGCACGAACAGTGTTTTAAGATCTCTCTCCAGATTGGTATACTAGTAAAAACCTGTATTTTGACGCTACATGGTCGAACAGATCTTTTATTTAATCACGCTTTAGGGAGATGATTTGTATATTTGTACACAAATGACAGTCATATTAATGGTAACTGATGGATCAAGACCTCACCTGTTGCTAGCTGTCTGTGCACCCTGTAAATCATTAAGAAATTGTATGATTTAATGAATCACTTTGTCCATTTTAACCTCTGACAAATGTGGCATCCTATTCCTTTTATCTCTGTATTCGCATGCCTTATGCCATGTAAACTATTATTGTACAGCGCCGCAGAATATGCTGGTGCTATGTACATACAAAATGATGACAATCCAAAAACTGAATCCGATGTAATAGTCTGGATTGCAAGCTCTTGTGCTCAGGCCACCCACTTCTTTTAATATTGGCAAATTCTGACAAATTTACGGTTTCCTGTGAGCGATTGTGTCTATGCATCAGAATTTGATTATAACCATTTGTGTTCTGATGTTGCTGCTCTTGCATTGAGCAACCATGGGGGGTTTAAATACCAGTTTATACTACCCCACACTTCAATATTGTTTAACTCACATTGTTGTGTAGGTCAAGCTTTGCTTGGGAGTTCGGTTTGCCAATTCGAGATTCAGACCTTGCAGGTGGTATATAATGTAGATCCGTTTGTTCCAGCTTTCACAATGCAAGGGGCGAAAAAGTAGTAGGACTTCCTTCTCTTGGCTGTCTCTTTGTCGTTGTTAGTACTACTTTAGTAACCTATGTACATGTTGTGCTCGCAATTATATTTTATTTTTGGGCACCTTCAATTAGTGGCAACACAGAGCATGTAAGCAAAAGAAATGACTGTAATTCAGCCCCTAACAAGTTTAAAGACACAATAAGAGCATTGATTATAATAGCCACATAGCCCTTGCATTGTGAAGGCCAAGACATTAAGGAATTGTATTTTCTTCCCCCCCTCTCCTCCTGGAAGTTCAAAAAGGTTAATTTTAAGACCAGTGCATTTATAACTTTTATATTGCACTCAGGATCCTTTTTGTTCTATATTTATAAGTAAAAAAATTATGTTGTATTGTTGTGTTTTTTTTTTTTCATATTGTATTGTAGAGCTGCAATTTTCGAAAAAGCAGGAATTAAGCAGTCATTTGATGCTGTCGTAGAGGTATTGGGTGGCTGAAAATGCAGAAACTTTGTTTTGTTTGGTAGATTTTTTCTTTTTCTTTTCATTAAAAATTCTGGTTCTTGTATTTGTATCTTTAAACAAGTTTGTATATTCTCAGACTGGGGAGACGGACTCAATAGGCATTCAAGCAGTTTTAAAAAAAGACTCCCTGCTGTTTCTCATTGTTTAAATACTCACTGTGATAGGTGGGAGGAGCTTCTCTGACTAATCAGGTAGATGGTGACTGACCGTCTTGCAGTCTTGCTTAGCAGGAATGCACAGTGTGTATTGGTTGGTTGATACAGAGCAGGGCTATTATTGTCACACTCTGCTTTTTGTCCTGTATGGAATCCTATCCGGACGCTGTCTTAAAGATCTGGAAACTATCTGTAATGCGGGAAGTTAATAATGGGCTTTTTTGATAGAGCTGCGGTGAAACTTTTAATATGGGGGTTAAGCGGTCTTCATTTAAAATGTAAAAACTACTTAATGCTTATCGTTCTTACCAACAAGAAGAACTGAGCATTATGAATGTAGTTAATTAACAAACAAAAGAAAGTGGGGGTTGGCGCTCACAAGCAAACAATATATAAATCACTGTGTCGGCATATATTTAAAGGACAATTTTGTGCACAATATAGCTATATTGGGATTAAGCTCACCTGCCAACGTCAAGGCATCTCCTGTAGGGAAGTCCCTAAGATAGTGATACAAATTTATATTCTGGGTGTCACATTTAAAACTTAAACTACATTTGCTGTTCAAACCATTAATCCTTCATTGTTAAATAAAGGATTAATGGTAAAAGCAAATGGAAAAGGGGAATAGGGAGTGGCCCGATGTGACTCGCCCATGACCTGGTGTAGCGTGACCACTCCCCTTCTTCTGTGAACACACTTGGGGGTAAATGTATCAATATGCGGGTTCTTCAACACCCGCGTGTTCAGCCTCTTCCGCGATTAAATTTCAAGCGGCGCTGCATTGTAAAGGGAAGTTAACCCTTTACAATGCAGCGCCGCTTGAAATTTAATCGCGGAAGAGGCTGAACACGCGGGTGTTGAAGAACCCGCATATTGATACATTTACCCCTTGGTCTGAATTACAAGCATGTAAAACATTGGGAGGTATGCTATGTTTATGTGTAGTTTGTGTGTTTAGACGGAGTTCATGACACAACATGTATGGGTGGGGGGCGGCCAAAACAGCTTTATCTGCAATTTCCAGATCGACATTCTGCTTGGAATTTGCCAGTGGCAGAAATCAGGCATTCTGTAAATACAGCTACAGTTGGATTCTGCACACATGAATTATGACAAGTGAGGCTGGCTGTGCTGTGGTTTGTTGTGTCTGGTTTGGTTCCTACGATTAAAGTTGTAGATGCATTCGGTCATTTCAAACTTTTATTTCCAAAGTTTGGCCAAGCCAGCAGGATGCCTGTGCTCGACAGGAGTGTATTGTCCATCAACCATCAAACTTGAAATACAAAATTGTTTTAAAATGGGATAGAGTAGTAACATTCCCAAATATTTTGCTCAGAAGTTTCAGGAACTTGTTTGTATATGTTCTGTTTGTTTCATTGGGGGAAGTTTTTTTTGCACGGAGTCCCCACTTCCTGACTGTAACTAATGCAGACTACCTTCCAAGAATAAAATGGCTGAGAATAGTAGATTCGGCGTTTAAAGGCGGAACGTAAACTGCATTCCAATCGGCTTCATTGATAACTATCCAATACACTAAGATTACATGGAGGAGTAACTCCGGAGCATGGGCCCCTAATGGTTATACTAGTGGCGGTGGGAGGTGATATTGGAGAAATATGGCTCTAGGGTAGAGTTCCCCTTTAAACTTTGTCATGGTATGGGAGCAATTAAATAGATATTTGTGAATGTTTCTGTTTTAAAATAACATTTTAATCTGAACGATTCAAATCCCTATGATCTCATCTCAAATAAACACCACAATGTACCACAGGGACATATTTAATGCCTATAATTGAATTGTTTTTCAATAGGAAGAAACACTTTAAATTAGCATCAAAACACTTTGCACACCACATATTTATTTTGTCTCTAAATGCAGTGGAATTAGATTAAGAATGCATTACAGTCAGGTGTTTGTTATTGACCCATATAATGGGGATGTTTTAGGAATTTGATATGAAGCATAATTTATTAAATATGACACCGTTTCACACTTACTATCGGTCAGTTAACAAATAAAATATATGTGTATGTGTGTGTATATATATTTGTGTGTGTGTTTATGTGTATATGTGTGTGTGTATATATATATTTGTGTGTGTGTGCGTGTATATGTGTATATATATATATGTGTGTGTGTGTGTGTGTGTATATGTATGTATGTATGTGTGTGTGTGTGTGTGTGTATATGTGTATATATATATATATATATATATATATATATATATATATATATATATATATATATATATATATATATATATTATAGTTTTTTACTCTGTTTGCGGTTTAGGAAAAAGTAAAATGTTTTATTATCTTTAAATGCCCTCTTAAAGCTGCATTACCATCTAACGTGTTCTTTTTCCTCTCTGGAGCGCCGTAAATGTCTCACGTGGAATCGGTGTCTGTGTGACAATTTGGGTGCCAGCTTCTAATTGGTCCTCTCACCCTGTCCCATCCTACCTCTCCCACAGCCATTTTTGATTGACAAATTAAAATATTCTGCCACTTAATGTAGCTTTAATGCACGGGCAAAAATCTAAATTTGTAATTAAACAAATGCTAGAGGTGCAGATTGTTAGGTAAACCCCCATTTCTGTAAAATAAACACCTATCACATGTCCTTACAATGCATTATAAAGCAGACAGACACCTACTGACCGTGAGGGATGGGTATGAAAAACGTGTGTACTGTGCAAAAAGGTCTGTGAACCCTGTCAACCAATCAGATAGCTGCTTTCATTTTCTAAAATGTACTAGAAAATTGACAGAATATGATTGGTTGGTACCAGTTACAACATTGTTTTTCATTCGCCAACTGTGCAGTAGTATTCAGAAATTACGGGTCTAGGGTTGGAACATTGCACTGGTGGAACACTACTTCATATTTGCCCCAAAATACCTGAAGTAAAGCCATACCTGGTGGCCACATCATGACAAATATCTGGGTTTGTCATAATGTTATAAAAAAAAACCAGCAAGTGTATTGGAAAATGTACATAAGAGTACAAAAATATAGAGATTTCAAGTGAAGTCCAGCAAAAACAAATATGAAAACTTCATATTATGAAATCAACGGTGTGCTAGGCTTGTACCTTAATGAAGTTATGATTTTAACATTTTAAACATGGGGGAGAGGTGTTATAGGGTAGAGAGGAAAAGAAGGTAAGTACATGGTTGTGGGGGAGGGGGGGCATTCGATGAGTGGGAGAAGGGAATAAGTTCACGCGAGGAAAATGTAGAAATGATCTACATTGAAAGTCCGGACTGCCGCTTCATTTTTAATACCCGTAAAAGGTCTTCCTTAATTGGTCAATTTTGCAAGTACAAGGTCCTCACCCTGCATCATCGTCAGCAGCAGTTTTGAACTCGCCAGCAAAACATTTTTCCAAGTAGAAATTTCAAAGCCACTGAGGGCAAAGAGGGAAGGGTATATCCAGTTCTCCTCCCCTCTAAAGACTGATCCGTCAGCTGCAGGGGAAGTTAGATACGCTATCCTTAGAGTGTATATAACAGATGAAAACAGGCAGATGTACTCGTATTTGCAAAATTGATGCTTTAGGCCTATTAAAACTAGTGGTTAAAAGGAAAACATTCTGCAGAGATGGATCAATTAAACCAGTACCATCCAAGCATTTACATGAGAGCCTCATACAGTAAATGTTACAAATATTTGCTTAAAGACTGCTTACTATTAAAGTATGTCTTAAAATAGTTTGAGGTTGTGGGGGGGGTCATTAAAAAAAGCCTTGGAGGGCCGCCAGGTGGACACCTAAAATTAAATTGAGCATTGTTTATTCTGGCAGATACTAATTCCCACTCTGGATTCTAATTTTTACCCTCCGGCCGACCGTCAGAACTGTCAAACCTGGTACCATGCGGTTATTTCAGCTAACAGTGTCCTAACTGTCCTTATATCGCCTCTGGTGGAACTTCAGAATTATTAAAGATATTTCTTTCCTTTAAATTACTGACTGACGTTGCCTATAAGTCAGATTCTTATGGCTGAGGACAGATGGAGGAAATAAGCTAGTATATTAAGAATATGTATGGGAATGTTAAACATGTTTTATTTTGACATGATCGGCTTCTTGCTGATTTCTGAACATTTTTAGCACCTGGAAAACCTTAAGTGAAAAAAAGAAGTATTCTGTCACGTTCATTTGATGGGGTGTTAATGAAACTGGAAAGCTGCGGAATATTAGGAAGTTACTTAAATTCTAATATCTACTATAGGAAAACCATGGCTATAAATTTAAAGGAGACCATAAACGTTTACTTTGGTTTATTCCTGTACAAACTATACGGTGAACAGTATAGACTGTATAGACCCCCACATCATGTCTACTATACATTTTAGTGCCTCCCCTCTGATGCCTGTTGTAGAACCTCACCCTATCTGATCTCCAATGTACACTGTAGAGATCCCCCAATATCATTTACACGCTAGAGACACAACCTTTTGATGTCTCTATACCAGTGATGAGCAACTGACGGCCCACCGAGCCTTCACCTGCAGTCCCCAGCTCCTTCCTGTTATCTTATCAGATATGTTTGTTATAGCGTGTAACACTTGTGTAAAATGCTGCTGATGTGTTATTACAGATGGGTGTCTCTTTCTTTGATTAAATGTATTGTTTAACATATTATTGAGATTAAGGGTAATGTGAGGCCCTATTGAAGGTTAGTGGGCCACCCATCCGGCCCCTGAAGTGTATCAGGTTGCCAATCACTGGTCTATAATATATAATTCTTGTGCAGCTAAGAGACTCTGGCTGGTGGTGAGTTCACTAAGGAAATGGCAGCAATGCAGCCAATGACAGCCATGACCTCCAACAGCCAATCAGAGTCCACTGCGTTTATTGATTGGCTGCTGGAGTTCTTTGAAAAGCAGTAATCAGCGGCGTCACTTGCTGCACCGACTACTTTCATTTCTCCAGCAACCGTATACCTACCCTATCCCTCACCGTGTCACCATGGTAAAGGAGATATTGCATAAAAATAATATTATAAAGTAACATTTAGGGTGGGAGGGGGTTGCTGGAAGGAAGACCCTAACAATTGCCGCTCATTGAGAAACCTAGAATAATAATTGACCCTAACAACAGAAATTGTTAAAACCCATGAAATAAGGGCTCCTGGGCTAAGTGACATTATGAGATCAAACCCAGAGAGTTCCTGACAGTTAATTGGGGGTATCTACAGTGTATTGTATATATTTTGGGATATGAGGTTAAGGCCATCTACAGTTTATTGGAATTGATGCATAGTTATTTTTGTTGTAGTTGTAATAATGAGGCAAATTTGCTCTCTGACTGATTAATAAACCATATTAACCAGCACTATAGAGTACTGCTCGCATCCAAGACTTCTCCCGCGCTGCCCCCCTCCACTGGAACCAGCTCCCCCGCTCCATCAGAACTTCCCCCAACTTGTCCAGCTTCAAACAGGCCTTAAAAACCCACCTCTTCCTTAAAGCCCTCCAGTCCCCCACCTAAATTACCTCCTCCCAGTCTCCCCCTACCCCCCCTCCCACTCCTGCCCTGCCTCCTGTCCCCCTCTTCCTCCCTCCTTTTCATTCTCCTCTCCTCCGTTCTCCCCATTTCCTCCTCTTACCATTGCGTCTCTGTCCGTCCTACCCACCACTTAGATTGTACGCTCCTTCGAGCAGGGCCTCCTCTCCTTCTGTTCTCCACCACCTTAACTCTGCTCTCCAGCTCCTTGTCTCTTCCGTGAGGTCCTCCTGCCCTTCTACCCCGCTGGGGGCTCTCACCTCTCATCTAGCTGTACATTGAGCTTCTGAGTTACTGTGCTTTTTGTTAACTGTACCGAACTGTCTCACCCTGTATCGTGTTTCTGTCTGTCCCTGTACGGCGCTACGGATACCTAGTGGCGCCCTATAAATAAAAATTAATAATAATAATAATATTGCAATGATTCCTGGCAACACAGAATGTATGTATGTAAATTAAACTAAATTGAATTAAAATAAAAACAAAAAACAAATAATGGACGAACCCACAGATTTATTTCATTTGCAAACATGCTGTGGTTTCATGTGCATCCTATCCTTAGGAGTTGTTTTTATTTTTTTTAGTCTAAGTTTACGCTTTAGCAGAGAGTAAACAAGTTGATTGTTGTGGAGCCACCTCTGGGATCCTCCAGCTGCTACTTCCCTGCTCCCCACAGACCTTTTCTGCTACCAAGGATAGATCGCTAAGGGGGAAGAGTAAGCAATGGGCAAGATGAAAACTTAGAAAACTGGGCTCCTGTTTATAAGAACAAGATGTTTGTAATCGTATTCCCCCCAGGCGCAGAGATTCTGAACGGAGAGTCCTCGTGTGGCATCGCAGAGAAACAACAAGGCACAATTGTTCCAGAAAGTGTGATCGCTGACACAGTCACCTAAACATGGTATTGTCCAGGAAGACAAGTGTGACAAGTGCACACTCTCTTCCGAGGCTTCCAGGCCAATCCTCATCTGATTTAAATTAATGTAAAATCCTGAACACTTGCAGACACAATGGAATACACCCACCCCCAGAGGCTTAGAGTTCAGAGCTGTTAGTTGAAGGCCAACAGTTTTTTATGATACTTCATAAATATTCTGGTATGTATAATGCTTGGATTGCAACTTTGGTGGAAAGAGTTGAAGGACCGAGATACTATCCTGGGGTGTAATAAGTGTGTGGGTTTTTTTGTATGTTCAGACTGCGTTACCAAATAACGGGTGGGTCACTGTAATAACACGTCCTAGCTAGTTAGGAGCAGCTCATGTCTACCAGCCAATCATAATGTTTGCTAAAAAATAAAATAAATTAGCTTACAGTATACTATATTTTTATGAGGTGGTGGGAACAACCCCTTCCTAAAGTATACAGGCCATTTGAAAAAAGGGCACGGCTGCTTATGTAATGGAAATAATATACCTCAGTTTTGTGCTTCTCTTACACAATGGAACCTGTTTTTCGGAGACTCATCCTTTTTGTTTCTTTGGGGCACATTTATCAATGTTCGGCAAAAATGAAAAATAGTTATCAATCCTTATCGCATTGATAAGGATTAAACTATTTCTCAAATGTATTAAAAATGGATCACAGAAACAGCAGTTCCGATAAACTGCTGTTTCTGTGATAAAAAAAATCCCACTTACCCCGCCTCTTCGGAACGCGGTGTCCACGGATCTCCTCCAGGTCCTCTTCATTTTTCTTTACACTGGAATTGCGCATGTGCAGTTCGAAAAACTGCACATGCGCAAAGAAACATCCCCGCTCTGTCTCTGCAACCATAGTTGCAGAGAGAGCGGTGAGTGACAGGGAGGGATCATGTGATCCCTCCACACATGCGCTGTCCAGTTCTGCTCTTCAATTATGATAATGTACGCCAGCTTCCTGACAAGTTACTGAAAAAAAACTTTTTTTTGGAACTTGTTTGTGGTTTGTACTGTAGAATGGTGACTGCTCCCAAAAACAAAAAGAAATGCAAAGCCGCAGATATCCACGATATCTGCTGCGATGCACCCTTCTTAAATATGCGGGACACACTCTGGGACCTGGATTTCACAGTAAGTGCACGATAGTGCACTATCACTATTTCTTAAATATGCCCCTTTGTGTGTATGAAAGTGGGAGCATTGGCTCACACTCAGACATGCCCTGTATGCAGGGCTGGTGCTGGCATCTCCAATGTTAATCATACTTGCCTCCTTTCCCGTAACGTCTGGGAATTTCGGTGAGTTTCGGACTTTTGGGAATGTAGGCCAGTGTGTGTATGGACAGCATTCGGCTAAAGTCATTTAAACAAATGGTATTATGTTGTAGGTAAGAATTACTGTTCTCTTTCAAAACAAATGTAAATTGCAGCAATGAAATGGTTAACGCCTGCTTCTCCGCCTGGACGGTCCAAAGATTGTCAAAACCTATAGTAACAGATGGGCACTGTATAATGGATGAAATGATAAACAACGGGGCTGCTTGACTACACAAGAGTGTCCAGGCACAAACACTTAGCTAATAATTTACAGTCCTAATATGTCACACTATGCTAATCCGGGCTCACGGTTGTATGACTTTTATGTGTTCGCTCCCGCGTGGTTGTGGCTTAACTTCCTTACCAACAATGAAACATGCTGTTGAGTATTCTGCAAAACTTCTGCAATGCTCCTGATGCCAGGATCCTAGGTGGTAATCATCTATAGGTCTCTGCCACCACTCTGCAACTGAACCCCTCCAACCAGGGCTGGCATATGCCCACTGGGTGCCCTAGGCAGACTGCAGCACCCCCCCTTCCCGCTTTGTGTGCGCCCCCTTCCCGTTGGGCATTTCATATTCGGCCTCCTTTCTACCTTATGTTGAGCGGAGGTGAAGCGGCATGTTCTCCTGTCGGGAGCATGGCGCTAGGCTGTCATCATAGCCCCGGCACGGCATTCTCAGCCCATTACCAGCATGGAGGTGCAGCAGCTTCACGAGAAAGAAGCTGCTGACCGCTGCTCTACCATGTTCATAGCTGTCGTGTAGTGGGGTGTGTGTGACAATGTCACTCATTCAATGGATTAGACGGACTTTAAACCCTTGATTACAGTCTAAGTTGGTCTACCTGTAGCGGAAGCCCAGCCTTCAACCCCTCGTCGGCTGCTTGCATTAATTGAATAAGGCTTCCAACACCCTTTTAATATTAAAAGCTCCAAATGAATGCAAGGACACCACTTTGTGGGGGACAATAGGAAGCTACAACCCTTTGTGTACTTACCAGCCAAAGTTTTACTGCCAACTAATGTGGAGTCCCCAGGGATAGTGCTGTTCACATTTCTGGGGCAGATGGGGCTAGAGCAGTGTACCCCACCCATCACTCCTTGCTGCGCAGGGGGGGTGCTCCATCTGCCCCTATTGTAATTCACCACTATCTGTTGCCTGCACACAATGGAACCAATAGTCTAGTGAATATCCATTTACTATTCTACTGCAGGTTGCTTTGCTGTGTTGCACAGCGGCTGAGGTGTCTCCTTCATCTGTCTATCCGCTTCCCATAACAAACTGGCTTGTATTGTCCTCACTGATGAAACTGTTCTTATTTTGTATCTGTGCTGTTTACATCCGATGTTTTGTAGCGGCGTGTCGCTTATCGCCGGGACACGATTATTACCAGGGAGACTTTACCCACCGTGTGTAGTTTCCTCAGATTAGAACAAGCCTAATGGCAGCTCACAAATCACTTTTTTTTTCTTTTTTTTTTTCTTTCTTTCTGTTGAGATTGCCAGCGTAATACAAATAAACCTGACACATGCTTGCAGGCAGAGACTCCCGTTATTAGCGGACTAGCAGGTGAGCTCAGCAGCCCAAGGAGAATTACAGGCCAGTATTCCTTTGTGTAAGCAATATTTAATATCGTTCTTTATGTGTATAGCACCAACATAGTCCACAGTGCTGTACAATCAGAGAACTTTATTCAGACGTATGCTGATGGAGTTTGCAATGTCATTTGTCCTCTACACAAATGCTCACACTAGAGCCAGTTAAACTACTTGCATGTTTGGACCATGGGAGATAAACAGATAACCCAGTGGAAACCCACATGAACACAGGTTAGATGGCACCCTTGCTGTGTTTAAACCAGAGTCCCCAGTACTGCCAAGCAAAATGCTTAAGGCTGGGTACACACTACAGTGTTTTCAGCCAATTATCGGGCCAATCACATGATAAATAACATATCGCATTGGTGTGTACTCTGCAAAATCTCGTTTAACGATGGAACGAAGTCGTTCCAATTCTGCAGTGTGTACGCACTCAGGACCGGCAGTGTCCATAGACCTCTATGCAGAGTCACAATCTTTTCAGCCGTTGGTTATGACAGATGAAGAGCTCTGATCTGAAGGTAAAACGTGTAAAATGTGTTTAGTGTGTACACAGGAATGTACATCCTGATCCAGACTTTTTTTTTTTGTTAATCGTTAAGGATATCGCATTGGGAGAATTTTTTTGTAGTGTGTACCCAGCCGTACTCCCAACATTCCAGCTACTGAGTCACAGGAATCTTATAGCGAATATATAGAGTATGCGTTCTTAAATTTAATTTATTACTTTAAATCAGTTACTCTTTATACATTTACGTGATTTTTCCCAATCTGCTTGATATACTTTTAATTCTATTCATTTGAACAGAGTCGGTGGAGTCTGGGGAAGTGTCTGATTTTCCCATTCCTTGTTGGTTTTTAGTTTAATGTATTTTATTTTTAATGACTTGTCTCTTGATGTTACAAATTATTTATAGTGTTTAATGTATGACATTTCCAAATGGCACAAGAACCCCTTTCAGTGTCCTGTTTACCATGTTGACATTTTGGCATCCATTGGCGGCACATGTGAACCTACAGATATATATATATATTTTTCTCCCTGCAGCCTTCGTGGCGTCGTGGCACTGAGCTGCTCTGGGAACTTTGTGATGGTCAGGAGTTCTAAGAATCGTGAGGTGCAATGAGCGAGCGGATGTGATGCCCCCGAGTATAGCCGGTAAGTCTTTCATATTCCGTTTTACACAGTAGCTGAGGTCTATCAATAACCACCCTACTTATTTTTTTTACGTATTTTAAAGCACCCTTTAAAAACGACTTCAGTTTGAACTTTTTTCACGTTTGGTCCTAAATGTCGGAATCGCTTTGCAGCTCTGTTTTCACTTGGAGATGACTATTTTGCTTCCAGAGAAGACCTCTGTTGTTATGTATAATGGCAGCGAAATGCTATATGTATTTGATTTGTGAAAGGGAAAAAGGGTTTAGGAAAAAGTAATCTGAAGGTTTCCATCTTTACTAGTTTCCCAACTCCAGCCCTGGAGAAGCCACGTTTCTGATCCAGCCAAATGAATATTACTCACAAGTGCATGACTAAATAAATCCTCAACACAGGATCTCTTAAAGCAGTGATGGGCAACCTCTAACCTTCAAAAGGGCCACACATTATCCTTAATCTCAGGAATAAGTTAGAACATTATATTTAATGAAATAAAGAGAAACCTATATATCAGCAGGCATTTTATACAAGTATAACAAGCACATCTGATAACTTGGAAGGATCTGGGGACCGCAGGTGAAGGGTCGGAGGGCCGCATATTGCCCATCACTGTATTATAAGGTTCTCACACTGTTCTGTTGTTCCCTGTCATTCCAAGAGTCTACGACGCAGAACGTAAGACCTATAGCTAGTTGGATCTCCATAATTTTCTCTATGCAAACTTGATATGAAACCATTATTGATCACATGTTAACATTGTCGTTTTGTACAAGTCCCCAGTGTGTTATCCATTATGTTTATACCTTTATTATTCACTATGTTTTTCTCTATTATTACTATTTATTTTTTGGACTACTGTGGTTTAATTAAAATGATGAACAATATTAATGAAACCTGAACCATGGCTCAAAAAGCTGATTCACGGGCGTAATTTTGTCTCCTGGCCGAACTAATAAGAACGCCCTGTCATGAACAGACCACATTCTTTAGGAAGTCTTACAGGGTGTTGCATAGTAAATATAGAACACCCCTAAATCATAATTAAAGCAGCGGTAAGTCTTTCGGTGATGTGTACGTACATTTAACGGCTGCTTTCCACAATTGTTTTCTGAAGCCAGGCTCTGTTGGCATTTTTTTTACATTTGGCGCCTTGTAAGTCTTCCTCTTCCCTGATCCTCAGCGCCTGGTGAATGACTAACTCTCCCACGGTGCCTCACGCCAATCTGTAAGGTCAGAGCGCAGTGGGGCCTTGATGGGATCTGTCCAGCTGCTGAAAGGTAATGGAGAAATGAGGTCTTGGCCAGCGCAATCCAGAATCCCAGTGTGGTGGGCGTGAGCATGGGTGTTTCTCCAGTGCTAGGACCGTCCCGTAGGGAGGTGGGGTGTAGATAAAGCACTCTGGGCCCGAGTCATTAAGGAGAGGAAAGCATAAAAAATTAGTAACTTTGCACCTGGGTAAAAGCATGTTGCATTGGAGGGGGAGGTAAATTTAAAATGCTGGGACAGACCTGTAGTTGGGATAGGGCATGTCCTAGATCAACCTTAAATTTCAGTGTAAAAATAAAGCTATCAAGTATTTGTGTGCCACATGAAATACAGCCAGTATTTAACTTAAGTGCAAAATAATAAACTAATTTGCACCCCTTACATTGTAACATGGTTTGTTCCAGAGAACATTTACCTCTTTTTCTTTCCTTGATGACTCAGGCCCTCTGTGTCTACAGGTTCCCGTATACATCTAGAAAGTAACTAGAACGAATTCCTCTGGACTCAGCAGTACCGTCTAGAGGCCGCAGGAATTAAATGGTCGGGGCTATTAATAAATGTTGCCTATTGCTAAATATTATCCGGGTAAGAAGTTGCACTTTAGAAAATATTTTACCCTCCCTAAAATGTGGACTTGGCATCTAACCAATCTTCTACATAGATTGTAAGCTTCCTCAACAGGAATCTCTCATCTTCTCTTACAGTTAAATACAATAAATGCTAAGAATATGTATTTGTGCCATAGAAATTTATTTGCATGTAAGGAGATTGCTGGAGGCTTACGATGGTTGTTTCACCAGACTCCAGCAGGTGACGATATTTGTGATGCTATATATACATATGGCATATATACATAGCTTTGCCCTATGGCCTACAGTGTATTCAGTACTACCATAATTTTTAAAGTAAATATTTAGGACACAGCTATGGTCTGAAGTTTACCCTGGCCATTCAATCTACCCTATACTTCTTTTAGGTTACATATAATGTAAAAATAGTTATTGGAACCTATTCTCACTTGCCCTGTTAATAGAGATTCCCCTGGAATTTAAATGATAGGAAAGTTATTACTTTATGTAAAAAGTTTACATGTACAGGTAAAACTTTACAAATTCCACAAATTTAAGTACGATCGGTCATAAAATAATGCCAAAAATGTCTGTCGGGTTAATGTTAAAAGATTTAGATCAGGCCTGGCCAACCTGTGACTCTCCAGGTGTTGCGAAACTACAGGTCCCAGCATGGTGCGCCTGTAGATGGATAGCCGATACCTGTCAGAGCATGCTGGGATTTGTAGTTTCACAGCACCTAGTGAGCCACCGGTTGGCTAGTCCTAATTTATTTCATTCTCAGCCTTGTAATGTTCTAGACCCAGCCGAGCAGCTGGTACTGAATCTTGAATGGCAGGTGGTCTCCTTACTCCTTAAGTACTCTTGAGTTATAAAGCAGGAGGCTTCAGTACTGATCTATTTTCATGGAGATCAAGGTTTCAATTACAGATTTCTAAGTTCAGCGGTAACACTAAGAGACGACTTACTGGAAGTACCCACCTCTCCAGATGAGGATCTGGCAGAATTTCCATTTTAAAGGGCCACTAATGAGTACTCCAGTGTAAAAATAATCTCCTTGTCTTTACAGGGAGCTTGTACAGACAATTCCAATACTTGTGTATCACTATGAATTGAGCACAATACTATTTTGCAAGCGATATATTTTAACAGGATCTGGTTTTTAAAAATAGAGTTGGGGAATAATTTTCTAAAAAGATAATAAAATATTGAATTTTGCCATTGTCTAAAGTAGAGGCTTTCCTATTCCTAATACAGGCAAATTATTTACAGAATGAACTGTGCCAGTCTGTCTTGACCATACCTCCCATTCACCCAACCAAATCCCTATTCCATTTCCGCTTTTACCTGCTGTAAAACAGGACTGTGCCAGGACAAAATGGGGCTATTAGAGAATGCTATGTCACAGTACTTGTCCCTTTTGGATTATAATGAACTGTGAGTAATGATTATGTGATTTTATATAAAAGAAAGAATAATCAGCATTGGATAGAGTTGCAATTGGCTTTTGACTGCAATTGCTATGCCTACTGTGCTAACAGGTCTTCATTGATTCATCCTGCAGCGCCAGTTCTGCTTACCAAAAGTTGCCCACTGGGCACTCGCATACTAGTTTGCCCTTCTGCTCCATGGGAGGTTTCTGTCCTCCCTGAGCTCACCTTAGGACACCTGCATTACTCTACCACTCTTCCACTTAAAGATGATAGAGTGACCAACATGCTAATCAGGAAGACAATTATGTAAATTGTTCTGTAGGGCAGCCCTCTATCACTCCACACTGACCCTTCTATGTGTCAGTGCCATTAGTATGTAAGGTGTGCTGGGGTTGCTGATGGGAAGGGGCTGACCATTTGGGGTGAGGAGCATACTGGCCCCTGGCCCTGAAGAACATCTAGTTAATAAAAAAATAAAATAAATCATCCTCTTATGGAACTGTCCTCACTACTTAAAGCTGCACTATTTGTCTTTAAAACATGAAATTAGACATTATCTGGAGGTCTGCATCACAAATTGTTCTAATAACATTTTAGGGTGAATTGTCCAGTAAATGAACATATTAAAATTCGATTGAATATACCGTCTATGTAAGTTGATCTGTTGTCTTTGTTTTGTTAAAGTACATTGTTTATTCACAAGACTTGTGTGTTCATGTGCTGTTTTTTTGTGTTCAATCACTGGTATTTTTACACCTCTTCTGTTTTTTGGTTGTACAATTCGAACTATTGCTTCAATTTTTAAACCAAATAAAAATATATTTTAAAATTAGATAAAGTAATGATACGGTACATGTGTCACAATTGTTTTTATGTTGTATCTTCTACATACACCATCCTCTTTAAACAGCATCATTCCATTATCAGTTCATTCACTGGATGATTGACCCTATACACTTTCATGAACACTAGTGGACGTTATTGTACCTTTTACACCAATGGAATGCTGTTAAATCTGTCTCTGCCTCATTTGCATACTAGAGCCACTGGTTTTGACCATTGATGCCATCAGGAAAGGAAACGGGCATATTCCTAGGACCAATAACAAACATGATATGCAGTTAGTTTCTATACACTGCTGATTCTACATGTGTTCCTTCCTGTAACTTCATACGTCTGGTTCACTAACAAATTGGGTAAATTAGGCAGGCATTTTCATTTGTCAATAAGGTTCACCGGTTGCAGCTCAACAAAAAATATTTCAGACACATTGGGGTATATATAATAAACTGCAGGTTTGAAAAAGTGGAAATGTTGCCTATAGCAACCAATCAGATTTTAGCTGTGATTTATTTAGCACATTCTTCAAAATGACAGCTAGAATCTGTTTGGTTGCTATAGGCAACATTTCCACTTTTTCAAACCCGCAGTTTGGTAAATGAACCCCATTGTCTTTGTTTATTTGTTCCAGATAATCTCCTATAGATCTGACTGCAGTATTTTTTTTCCACAGTAGTTACTTAAGGACATTATTATAACATTTAGTGCAAATGCATATCAATGGCAAATGACATGTGAACCTACCAGTCATAAGAACGGGAACAGGCTTTGTAAAGGGACACCATCCTCAAAATGTTTTAACAGATTTAAGGACTTTAATTATAGTCTGTTTTTGGGCAGCACTGTGGCACCGAGGTCATGGGTTCGATTCCGACCAGGAAACTATTTCTGTGGAGTTTGTATGTTCTCCAAACAACTGACTTCTAACAATAAGGTGCATACTTACCAACTTTCACTGTCCACCCTTAATCAGAGAACTTTCATATATCCTCTAAACCAAAACCAATAGGTAAAGTTTCCCTTTTAAGCTGTGCCCTGCTACTATACGCAGATGCCAGATTGCATGACTGTGTCAACACCAATTTGCTAAATAGCCACAAGACTACACTGCCAACCTAGCACTGCTAATATTTAAAATGCTGTTATTGATTTTTTTTATTTTTTTTTGCGGAGTGTAAATTGTAAATGCTATAACGCAGCACAATAGCAAGGACGGGTGGATACGGGTGCAGAGAGCTGCATTGATTTGCCATATTTCAATAGCCATTCAGATCAAGCCGTGACATAAAAATGCAATTTCTAAGCCATTATTGGCGCATACTGATTTGCTAAGTGGTTCCAATAAATATTATGCTGTAACGTCCTTTTTTTTTTTCTCTCTCTGATATAGCCGCTTCAAACTAATTTTGCAGTAACAATAAGACTTTTAAGGTAGATGGTAATATTTTTGCAATGTAACCTCTGGAAAGTAAGTCATTAACGTATTATTAGTCTGAGTTAGCGCTATGTGTAGTGTGCTGTTGAACAGTTTTATATCCATATGTTCATTTAATGGATCTAGCACACAAAAGCCCTAGGATACACGGTACGCGCTAATTGTTTTACAGACGCATGAACCATTTTTCCACTTCACAAACATACAGAGTGACCCTTCTAAAACCTGTGAAAGTTGCTGGTAAACAGGTGCAAAGCACGCTTCATACTACGGGCAAGATATTTAGCATTGCAAGTGCTTCCTTCCTTTCACTGACTGTAAAAGTTTCACTGCTTATATTTGTGAATTAAAATAACAGCTGAAAAAAAAGTTGCACCATTACCACGTTTATCAGGTACAAAATATAAATGCCAGCTAATGGCAGAAAGGACCTAATGAAATGGCAGGTCTCCTGTATTTTGCTTGATTCCTCTCCATGTTTTCTCAATGCCTCTGGGCCTAGAGCAGGGGTCAGGGAACTTTTTTACCCTTTACCCCCAAATATATTTAGATACGCTGACGTTACCCCCTTGATTTGAAAGGAAGGAAATCATATATATTATTAATTATTGAAATCCAAAATTTTATTGAATCTATTCAAAAAATGTTTGAAAGCTTCAACTTCAAAACTTCAGGTTTTGGAGAAATGATGATGCTTCATTTTTGATACGAGAGCATCAATATTGGGGCATTTTGATATCCGAGCAATTTGGATACAGTCTTCAGCGTCCAATCAATTTCTCTGCTTTGTTTTTATGTTCGTTAGAGTGGAAAATCCTTGTTCGCAAAGGTAGGTTGTTGCAAAAGGCAGCAAATTTTTGACTGTCTCCTCATGTGCAATTTTGAATGCCTTTGCAGCTGTTGACATCCAAAAATATGACAGATCTGCTTTGTTTTCAAATGCAATACGTGCTTCATTATTGAATCGAAGCTCAAGAAGTGCCTCTGCCAACCCTTGAGGCTCTTCTGGTACAACAGCAATTTCACATTTAAAGGGGTCTACAATCCAACTGACAGCATGTGAATCGGCAGCATTACCCACAGGAATTTCATTTTTACCCCATTTGGGGTAATTTACCCCTGCTCCCTGACCACTGGCCTAGAGGATGTTCAAAGTAAGCAAAGCGGACAACTTTGGATGTTCCGAGATGGCACAATCTTAAATCTAGTGTATTGATGCCTCCAGACCAAATATACAGCAGTCATCATCATCAGCTGCAAAACTTGCATCCAGTTTATGTTGGTACAAAGTTTACGTCTTGTAGCAAACGTTTCGCACTTAGCTTGCATCTGCTTTTCGTTACTGTACTGCACTCGCACGTTAACGCTCCTGATTGACCTCTTTAAGGGCAGTGGACCGCAAGTTCAAGTGAGGGCCGTAGCTGATTTTGCTACATAAATGTTTGAGGCATCGAGCCGATGATAGTGAATCGCCTCTACTCAGAAGGCGCATAGTGTGTTCCAGAGAATTGCTGGCTATCTTTTTTTTTTTTTTTTTTCAATAAAGTAAATAAAATAATTAGGGCGAGAATCCAGGTTTTCCTTCGGGTCAAGCACTAGGTTTGAAGTTTTTTTTTTGTTTTTTTTTATTAATATGTTTTTGTTTTTTGTTTTTTTTATTAATATGTTTTTGTTTTTTGTTTTTTAAATTTGTGATTGCCTTGGGTTGGAGGTAAAGGGCTAGGGTTAAGGGTAGTATTACGTTTCAAACCCTAACAACTTTATTTAAAAGAAACAAAAAAAAATGTGATTTGAAAAAATTGACAGGCATTGCTCCAATATTACATATACATATTCAGAAGTAATAGTACATTTTATTATAGCAATACACGGGACAATCGGAGCAATTGTAAAAGAGGTGAAAGAAAGACACTTACAAGTTGTTCACCCTTGAATGTGAAATTGGTTCTGTGTACGTTTTAAATAATCATGCATGCACAGTAAATTTTCTAAAATGCAGAACAAATCAAAATTATTGCTGGTATTAAAAATTCTAAATTTGTAAAGGGCTCATAACAACTTGTATTTCCCAGAGACGCAGTTATCTAAATGCATTTCTGTATTACATACTGTTTCCACGTATAATATTGTTATAAATGACCCTTCATTTCTGTAGCCCTCTGGGTATTTTAAACCCTGTTTATAAGTATTTGATCATCCTTAATCTCATTTAAACTTTAGAATGAAAATAATGGTCCATTTACTGTCCAGAGCTGTAAATCACCAGCCGCCTACAAAAAATGCACAACCCTCAAACTTTCGGGCTGTGAAAGTTCTATGAAACGTAATTTTTAACAATTTGATAAACTCGTTTCACCTCCCCCTCCCTCTGCGTTTTTTTCCCCAACAACTTATTCTGTGAGTATTGGTCTTTTTTCATATAAAAGTAAGAAATTCTGATGTACTCTAGTTCATAAAAGATGAGGGGGATCCAATAAAGGAATATGAGGGCTGTCAGCTGCCTTTCCGTGCAACATTGATAAAGACAGTGTCAAACCCCATTGAATCTCCTGAAGTATTTTCAGCCATTCGTATTATTCTTTATTTTTTTTTTCCATTCTTGAGTCTACACTTAACCCTCACTAAGTTCTGTGACCGGCTGATTTTTTTTTACCCTCCTCTGTTCTGCATAGCTAA
Source organism: Mixophyes fleayi (assembly GCF_038048845.1). Lineage (NCBI taxonomy): Eukaryota > Metazoa > Chordata > Amphibia > Anura > Limnodynastidae > Mixophyes > Mixophyes fleayi. The sequence continues at coordinate 127,452,047 of NC_134409.1, read as the reverse complement.
TTGGCTTGTTGCCAGTGTGGAGACCATTGTCTGAACTTATGATGATCAGAAATTAACATGACATTTGTTGGTGGTAATGGAATACATTAGTAATGTAATTCATGAGTGTAAGGAAGGGTCCGTCATCCCTCCCGCCCCAACAAGAGACAGGCGAAATGATGAAATGCTCCCAGCAGGGGCCTCACAGCGGTCGCCAGCCAATTTCGACGTCAAATTTAGTTTTTAAATTCTTCCGACAATGCTTTAATGCTTACCAATTAATTACTACAAATGTCAATTAGAAATCTTCCAAATATTTGGGAAGATTAAACTTCAATTAAAATGATTACGTTTAAACAAAGACGACACAACATTGTTTTAATGAGTTCCGCTGAAGGTGACAGTCAGTAGTGATCCATTGATGAGAGTAGAAGGAAGATCGGAGCATTCCTCCTGCTGTTATTTCATACTCTCTTAATTATGTTAATTAATGGATAAATGACTTTCTCTCCTCTTCTGGTCAAGCCTTGCATTTGCATCAGATACTTAAATAGTCATTTTAAAGTGTACACAGTACAGTGGATACGGCCATTTTGTGCTCTGAACCTATATTCTTGAAAAATGCAGCCCGTCAATTGATTCAGAGTTAGTAATATCACTGAGGCATGAGGTACTTTGTGCCCCATGCCTCAATAAGATCTTCAGTTAATATTGAATCGATAAGAGTATTGGTTCAGCCCACAAGATGCCTGCCTCTGCTTTGTAAAGGCAGCTGATACATTTCCAGTAATAGGACATTGTAAGATGTCTTTGAGTTTGATATCTATCTTTGCTTTGCTACAATTTGTTATTCGTACATTTGTTGTTGTTGTTTTGTTGTATAGCATGACTGGTTAAGTTAATGTTCAAACATTATCCCTATTATTTTTCTGCTACGTATTATTGAAAGGGTTCTGATTAGAGTTGCTCCATCCGGTGTGTTGAATCCATAAAAAATTCAAAGATTCTTCGGAATTTCTTGATTTTTAAATTGATTAAAAATATCTAGCTGAATTTTGAGAACGTTGGATCAGGTCGCCGGCACATGTTTGAACCATTTCAACGTGTTTCAGTCTAAATTGATAAATTTTTTCCTTTTTTTTTTCTTTAAATTGGGAACTGTAGTGTTCATAGGAAAATAAATGTTAAAGCACTTTATTATTTAAAAATGTTTTTTAATGAAAGTTTACAAATAATAAAGTGAGTGTTTTAAAAATATTTTTAACGTGAATGGTAAACTTCGACCGTGTTCTGTGAAATGCAAAAGGTGAACGGGAGCCGCAGATTCTAATTAGGGTCTATTGACCATTACACTGTGAACATGTTTCTGGCCATCAAACTGGTGACCTATTGGGCTCGTTAAATGAAATAGGGGTGAGATTGCACGTTCTGTAACCCATAACAACCAGTCAGACTCTAGCTGTCATTTATTTAGAAGGATGGAAGCAACCATCTGATTGGTTGCAAGGACTCACTCAGTTACAGGTCAGAACAACAAGTGACCATTCAGGAAGACAATGCGGTTTCACCGGGAAAGCACATGGTTCCACAAGATGACATCACAGTGGTTGAAACCAAGTAATTCATTGGCCCAAAGTGCCACAACTTCACTGGAAGGAATCACAGCCTGTTCTACTGGCTCTCTAAACGTACAAGTGTAGGTATTGTCCCTTTATTCGGGGAGATGCTAGTGTGGACATATTTTATATTTATGGGGAACAGTACAAATTCTGTTTTCCCTTTTTGCCGGATTTTATTCTCTGTATATATCGCTGTATATATATTCTCTGTATTTCATGATGTCTGGATGTGCTCTTAACATGTGTGTCCTGTATTCACAATAAAAATAGTTTTACTTGTGACATTTGCTTTTGCTGTATATTCATTCTTCCCACTGTTTAGATCAGTGTTGGTTAACCTGTGACACTCCAGGTGTTTGTGAAACTACAAGTCCCAGCATTCCCTTCCAGTAATAAGCTGCTATATATTAGCAAAGCATGATGGGACTTGTAGTTTGACAATACCTGGAGTGCCACAGGTTAGCCAGCACTGGTTTAGATCCAAAAACAAAAATGGTCCTCAAAGTTGGACAGCAGTTATATAGAAGGTTAGTTCTTTAGGATACAGCTAGTTCACATTATTCTTCTTGGGATATATATAAGGTTTTTAGGCTGAATCAATGCCACTGTACTAATGTAAAACTTGAAATTGGGCTACGACTGACTTGTACCTGTTTTCCTTGATTTCTGTTACTGTATTTAACTTCCTGATCATCGTTGTTTTACACAGCGATAAATTTCCTACCCTTAAATTATCAATGAAGCATTATGCATACCCTATTCCTTTCCTGCCTGGACTTTTGCAACCCTGCTTTCTAGCATTCAGTTCTTTCATTTTCATGTTCACGGAAAACTTGATAAACTTTTAACATAGCTCAGCGCCAAGATCTCAACTACTTTACATATTGCTTTGACAGGCGTTCCCATAGTGTTTTACATTGTACGTTATTTTGAGTGTGCGCAGCAGACGTTGAAGTCACATTTGCCTACATTATTTTTTGGGAGTCTTTGTCTTAGAGCCCGTTTACTAGGCGTTGCAGACACCTACGTATCCTTGTGGGCCCACTAGGTGGCACTGTTCTACTGAAATCTATGGGGGGGGATATTTATGGTAGCTACAGTAGTCCAAATATGTTGAGAAATTCACTAAGCATTTTATAGAAAAAGCAAGTGTGAATTGCTGTCTCTTTAAGACTACTAGGTTAGGGCCATTTGATCTCTGAAAAGCTAAATGTTAATCTAATTTCTTCCTTTCCCATGAAAGTGTTTGTTCTATTGTAGGAGAGTTATCTAAGCAGGATCTCAGCACTCTGTTATTTACTGTCCGTTATCACTTTTGACCTTTTAAAAATGTGTTTTTGAGTTAGCGAAGTAATTAGGAGTTTGTGGTTGTGCAATGTATTTATTGAGATGCAACGCATTTTAAGTGTTTGCAAATGGTGTGAAAATAATTGAGTGTATGCGGATTGAAACTGTATGATGTCTTCTGTAGAAACACCGACTTTTAAGGCCAGTCTGAATAATTAATAGGAATTGCATATTGCAAGCGTAATTGATTCTGATGTTATGATGCTTAGTGGCTGTGTGTTGCTGAATAGTTCTCCATGTAACGCTGTTATTATTAAGTCGTATACTTGAGTCTTGTTTTAGTACTGGTACCCCTGGGGGTCTGTATTACTATCACTGGCTCCCACCACTGTATAGTGATGGGTGCCGTGTCATAGGTATCCGATGACCGGCTATGCCATTCGTATCCTACAAAGCTGGCATGTTGGGAATGGCATGGTGATCCATTAGACAACCTAGGCTCTGGTCTATGGCCCATATTACCTTAACCCGTTTCTATGCTTTTTTTTTTTTTGACAAACAGAGAATGGGCCCAAACTGGCATATTGCCTAGGGCCCCATGGGGTCTTAATCTGGCTCAGCATTACTGTCTATCCGGTAAACACCAGATCTGTCCTTTTTGTAAGTGACACATCCTGGTTGCTGGTGGGATTTTCAGCCTCTGCCTGCTGTCTGAGTTTCCCTCTAGTTATCCGTCTGTATCTGTTGTCATATTAACGTATGCTATAAAAAGCAGCTTAAAGCGTTGACCAATCACAGGCTGCTTTCTGTTTATTACCATGACAGAAAATATCAGCTGACCACTAGAGGGAGCTCCAGTCAGCTGGAGAAGGTGACTGGCAGGATACCGGTGGTCCGCCACTGAGTTTGTTATATATATATATATATATATATATATATATATATATATACAATATATATATAATATATGTGTGTGTATGTACATGTGTGTATATTATCCATGAGGCATAAATCCACGATTTTGGTTTATTTGTGGCTTTTAAGGACTATCCCTTAACATGTTTGTAGATAAAACCAACATGCTTTTCTTATTTGTGGAAGCTTGTAAATTTCATGCATATTGTGCTGGCTTCTCCCACAGTGCAAAATCTTCCAAAATGCAATGAAGCACGCAGCAACATGATGAAAAACTATAAAATGGAGTCTCTACACGCTTTTCCAGATGTATTCTTAATTTCACCATAAAATGTAAAAACACTTACAAGGACTCATATTAGACAAATCCGTTAAAGACAGGTGAACAGCAGCAGAAATGAAGGGGCTGGAACTCCGAGCTATATTTAAAAAAAATAACCCAAAAACTTTCATTAAATATATAGGGATTATTTTTGATGCATACTTTTATTTTTAAAGCTTTGGCTGAATCACGGTGAAACTTGTGTGAGCTTTTTGTCCAACTTCTTCAAATGTATTTAATTTACTGATGATTCATAGAAATGGAACATAGGTTTTTTTCAAAGCATAGTTGATAGCCGAAAATAACTAGTTTCTCTGCTTCACCTATCGGAAAGACAACACAGATGTCAAGAAAAATCTCCTGGCATCACCACAATACTAGCAAAAAGAACATCAGTGCACATGTAGGCTTCGTTCTCCTGGATAATGACAGTTTCCCTAATAATTTGCTCATACCTCAACTGGGACATTAGGGTAGATGTATGAGATGACAAGTGGAGGTGTTGCCCATAGCAACCAATCAGATTTTAGCTATTATTGTCTAGAACGTGCTAGACAAACGATAGCTAGAATTTGGTTGCTATAGGCAACACCTCCACTGTTCCTCTTTTGAAGGCTGATAAATCCACCCCATATAGTCTCTCCCTTTTACCCCCAACACAGTTGCAAACTATTAAAGCCGTTATTTCTGCAGGCTCAGATTTAGTAATTAGAAGTTTTAAATAAAATAAGGAACTTTGTTTATAATCAAGTGTTTCAGCATTCTTGTAAAACTCTCATTGCTGGAGAAATGGATTTAAAATCATTGTAATAGCAGATAAAGAGCCTCACTGGCCTAAATCTTAAATCTTAAAAACTATAAATTAGTTTTTTGCATCGCATTTCAATGATGTTGCTAGTGATTGGTTGATGTGTTGTAGTTTCGTGAATATTGGTTTAGCCCACAAAATGGCTGCATTCACTGTAAAGAGGCGATGGGAACACTTTATCAAACCAGAGAAACAGAGATCTAGGGATATGTTTACTAAACTGTGGGTTTGAAAGAGTGGAGATGTTGCCTATAGCAACCAGATTCTAGTTATTTATTTAGTACATTCTACAAAATGACATTTAGAATTTGATTGGTTGCTATAGGCAACATGTCCACTCTTTCAAACCCTTAGTTTAGTAAATATACCCCCATGTGTGTTATTTTATTTTTTCTAAAACAAGAAGCATGATAAATCTGTCTCTGATACCTTATGGCAGTGATGGGGAAATCTCTCGTTCTTCGAGGGCCGCACTCGTACTGTTGCCCATCACTGCCTTATGGAGATCAACGCAAATTTTATTTTTCATGATACAATGTATTACAAGAACTGTAGTTTATGGGGAACGAAATTTAGGGATAGATTTACTAGAGCTTCTAAATAAGGAAAAGTGGAGGTGTTGTCCATAGCAACCAATCAGATTCTAGCTATCATTTATGTAGTACAGTCTAAGAAATGATTGCTAGAATCTGATTGGTTGTTATGGGCAACAACTTCACTTTTCCTTTTAGTAAATCTTCCCTTTAGTGTCATGTCACCTGTTATCTTACACTTGCTCTGAGTCCTCCATCATATTTTTAGTTTAAAATGGTTAGAAATATTTGAGTAAACCACTTTGAAATGTCTAAATCATTTTACAGGAACAGGGTGAGTTGATCCTGCAAAGCAATCACTACAATCGCACCAGCAAATTAACCTTTCGCGCTACCCGATTCACGTTCACAGATAGCACGCGGACAGTTTGTGGAGCACAGACCGATGCTCGATAGCTTGTGATATATAGTAAACTGCCGCTGCCTCAGAAATAAATCCCTCTTCGTTCTCAAGAGAGGTGACATTACTTTTGTTTTGTCACACAGTAAAACATGGGGGAACGGGCATGCTCCATCGCAAAACAGGTTATTTATTTACACGTAACCATTTCCGAGTTATGATACATTCATCTGTTCCCACAAGACGATTTGATAATGTATGTTTCTTGTCCTTCATAAAGATAAGTATCGTCCTGAGCCTTCGAGAATTCATTTGTCTCCTTGCCGTTCATAGTTTATCACCAGAGATCGCTTTTCTTGTTGTACGGTTTGGGAATTTCAGCGGAATATAGTTATTTCTTTCAACAAAATGACAACATTAATTCTAGCTGTCGTTTTGAAAATGGTGTTGGGGAAAAAATGTTCTCTGAGCTCTTGGTTTGAATGAATAGATTTCATGCCTAAAGAAATTATGAGGAGTACATAAAACAGGGCAAGCCCTAATGGATTGCGCCCCTTACTGTAAATGTTTTGTACGCGGGTCCGGTGTTCTCTTTACCCAAAAGCAGCATTCTTTTCACAGGGTTTTCTAAACAGTAAATAAAATTATTTAGGGGCAATGCTTCTCTACTCATTCCGGAACCCAGTTTCCTTTTGCAACAAATCTTTGAACCATGATTAATCCGTTTTATTTATAAACGCTACTCGAGCTGGTGTAATAATTTTGCAGTTTAATGAAGTAACACCTTTTTGCAGGTTTTTTTGGCAGGAGTGGGGGGAGAAGCGCGTGCCAAGATCTGTATTTGTGAACGCACGTGTGTGTGTCTGCCAGCTTCCAAAAACAGTCCTGCGCTGAGCGAAATGTTTCTTTAGTGTCCTTACGCCTTCCAGGCACCTGTTTATTTTGAACGCAGTAGAATTTTAATTTCCTAACATCCCGCTGCCTCTCTCCACATCCAAAATATTTTTTTGGGCAGTTTGTCTTTTTTGCTGGACTGTAAGCTAAAATACGTTTTTAACCTATACATCATCGAACTATATGACTAAGTAAAAACTGGTATTCACATAGGTAGCGTTGTTCTTTCTTTCCCGCTTTCTTTGACTTTTTCCTAGTAATGATGATTACGTTTTTAGTTATAGTTTCACAGAAGTCCTATAGTTTTTAAAGATATAAAAAAGTAATTTAGGTAAGTGCACGCCCCTCCTGTCAGAATGTTGCGCCCCTATGGGAGGTGGGAACGGCGTCCTCTCCTCTGGTGACATCATAGCCAAGCGCCACACTTCCAGTGTAACACTGACCTGTAACGTGTAAGAAGGTATCTACTGCTCCTCCTTCATGTCAGCAGCCGGCACCCCATGTGGGGGCATTAAAAACACTGGATGTCACTTAACCAGTTTTCAGTGCCCACTAACCATTGGCACCCTAGGCAATTACCTAGGTTTTCCTAATTGTAGTGCCGGCCATTTGTATAGCACCAACCAGCTGCTGAGAGGGCACAAGGGCTGCTAATTTTGTTGCCCGCCTACCATATTTATAGATGCACCGTCATATCTCGGTGTTAGGAACTGCCCCTGTGAAATAAATCCCCTTTCTGGGAATGCTAACAAACGCAGGGGCGGATCTAGACAACTGCTTTACCCCGGGCGATTTTAGGGGGGGTGATTTAGGCCCCGCCCCCTTTCCAACATCTAAGGCTGCTCGGCAGTGACAGTGTGCTGCCCGGCTGCTCTGATTGTGTTTAAAACACAATCAGAGCAGCTGGGCAGCACACTGTCACTGCTGAACGGACCTGCACAGTGTTCAGCTGCCGGCAGCAAGCCCCCCCCCCCCCCTGGATCCGCCACTGAACAAACGTCACATCAAACCCAACCTACTTCTCCTATAGGACAGCACTTCATTAATTTCAATATATTGTTCTCCTAAAATACTGCTCAATTTAACCTCATTTGTGACTTAAATGAATTAAGAGAGACATGGAATACATGTCTCTCATGTGTTTTAATGTTCTTATTGCAAAGATTGAAGCATACCTCCCAGCATTTGGAGAGACTGCATCGGAACACCCCCTGTATGGCCACATCACGATGGGGGCAAGTTCTTTGGCAGGTTTGAAAACGCTGTAACGACCCCCACAAAATAGGGAGTGGTCAACTAAATCTCCTAAATCCGCCTTCTTCAACTCTTGGTCTTATTTAAACCATACTTACCAACTCTCCCGGAATGTTCGGGAGACTCACGAAATTCGGGTCGGTCTCGCGGACTTCTGGGAGAGCAGGCATGTCTTACGCATCCTGCAACTGCCTTCCCAAAATGACGTGATTCACGGCAAATCGCGCCATTTTGACCCCACCCCCAAAGGCATCTTTAATCGCGGGGGGGCTGGGCCAAAATAACGCGTTTGGCCGGGCCCCATCCCCTCCCGCCCTCTAGTGACGCCCCTCTCCCGGATAGAACTTGCCGAAAGTAGGCAGGTATGATTTAAAGCTTTCGGTGCCAGAGGTTTATCTGGGTCCATTTTCACTATTTAGGTCTGTGTCATTCTCACCAGGGGGTAAATGTATCATGCTGAGAGTTTTTCGGCGGGTTTGAAAAGTGGAGATGTTTCCTATAGCAACCAATCAGATTCTAGCTGTCATTTTGTAGAATGTACTAATTAAATGATAGCTAGAATCTGATTGGTTTTTCAAACCCCCCGGAAAGCTCTCAGCTTGATACATTTACCCCCAGGAGTACTTCTCCATCCAAGTGTATTTTTATTTGTCTTCCAGGACAGAGAGGGCTTTTCGTTTTGGTGCTATGGTTGAAGGGAAAAAAATAAATATGAAAAATACACTTTAACAGTTCAACAATTTATTCGATCTGCAAAATATTCCTGAAATTTTAATCTGCAACGTATAATTAGTTTAGTTACACCAAATATGTTTATACTTCATCACTGGATGTAACACAATACTAAAGGCAGGTTAAGGCAACATTTTTCCTTTCCAATACCTCTATAGAATACCCCCCCTATGGATCTTTCATTTTCGCTGTACAGGATGATTTTGTTATACCATGCTGTCACAATATGTTGTATTACACTGCACCACACTTCCTTCTTTTTAATATAATTGTGTATTAAACTATGCAGAAAAAAAACCTGTAAGATATTCTCAGCAGCGCTTCGTGAAATGGTGATTTACGCCACAGTTAAAAAGGTAATATGTAAATATTGTTGTATGTAAAATGTCCAACTATTTTTTCTCTCTCTCTCCCCTCCTGTAATTACCATGACAAATTTAAAAGCATTAGCTTTTAGTTTAAGTCAAAGTCATAGATTTGCATAATTCATGTATGTCAGAGTTTTAATTTTAACAGTTCACCGGCATTGTCATGCAAAGTAAGGGCAGCAGGGGGAAAAGCGCAGTTTCTAGAGGTGATGACAAAAGACGGCAATTGCACACTGAAAATGTTTTGGTCAAATGTCTTTGATCTAACCAATATTAAACAATATAAAGGAAGCATTAGGTGAAAGACCCGAAACTTCACAGGCAGATATTGTTATTTAAATGAGACCAGCCACATAATCTGACACGTTCCATCTCACGCCTCTGCTGAGGGTGGCAAGTATTAATAGATTTTTTTTTTAAGCAGACGTCCATTGTAAATTGGGGGGGGGGGGGGGGTTGAGTCTTCTGTTTAATAAAGAAGAAAAAGAATTTGAGCAAATATTCATTTAACTAGGTGCAAGCAAAAGCAATGTTGTATAACTTGTCCGCGGATCAAGTAAATATGGTCTTGGATGGTTTTTATATATGGGATATGGTTTTATTTACTGTACATTATATGGATATTAGAAGTCAACGAGGAGTTCCGTGACCATATAAAAGTGTTCTTATACAGGCCATGGAACTCCGACGTGACTTGTTATATTCATAGTAAGTTACAGTAAGGAGTAATTTTTTGCTCATAGTGCACCCGTTTTTTTTTTCCTCTTTAGACTGAAAGTGACCCAGAAAAACACATATTCACGCTCACCTGAAACGAGCAAAGAGCCAGACGCACAGATATTGCAACAGACGGACACACAGTCACTACTGTGTATTCTGATCCACTGGTGCTTCACAGGTCTATCGCCTACTGTGCATTGGCAGCTGTGTTTACAATCCCGTTTCCTACTATTTGCTGTGCCGCCATTTTTTCTGAGCTCACTGATTCGTGCAGTGTACCGGGTGAAGCTGACTGGGAAGGGGGGCAATTTTTAAATTGTTCCTTATAGGCTGCTGAGTCCAGTCTCGCACCCAACCCCCATTCTCCCCCCCCCCCCCCCCCTGTCGTCCCGGGCTAAAATATACCACGTCAGCCCCCTGTGCATACGAGGTGTCCCACAGATCAGTGAAGCGCTCAGAAAAAGTGGAGTCTCTGTGGGTATTGCCGGTTATACAAATATCATTTACAGAAAAGTCATATATACAAGAAATAACAATTACAATGGTTAGGCTGCATTATAAATAAATATTGGTTCAGTCGAAACGCGTTGTCAAATTAGTCTACTTTTAGATTCTCCCCTATGGGAGATCCCTGATGGGAGGTCTGGTGGCAAGTGCGGGAGGGGTTGTAGTGACACCACTGCGTCATTATGGCCCTGCCCACTTCTGTGCAATGGCGCAATTTGTGACATCAAGCAGGCTTAATAGATGCAAATCGCAGCATTAAGTCCCGCTTCCGCCAGGGTCCGGGAGGGTGCCTGCTCTTCTGGGAGGGCTTCCTGAAATTCGGAAGCTTCCCGGACATTGCGATACAGTAGGTAAGTACGTTCTTCGCAGGGTCATATATGTCAAATCTCCGCAAGAGTCTCATGGACGTTCAGGAGACACTTTGCAGCTAATTGCATTTCCCCCTATATGTTCACCTTCACTGTTTGCAGGCGATGTTGTTTACACTTTTAACACAGCATTGCAAATTGTATTAATCACTTATAATGATGAATTTGTATCTTTGCAAACTTCTATTTATATCCTTGTTAAAATGATTTTATTTTTTCCATCTGAAGACTCTAAACTATAGACTATAATTCTGTCTCTCTGTTGTATGCTCTCTTGCACAAAACTACACTATTGGTTTTGTATATGTACAGAATATTATTTTTCCACATACATTTCCATATAAAAGTTTTTTGTTTTTTTTTTGTGTTGCACTTTTTATTTCTTTTTTTTAGCTGTTAAAATAGGACATTGTTGAATATTTTTCTGCCTCCCGTTACTCTCTTTATTGTTGGCGTGAGGCTGTAGGTGCTGGTTATTCCTAGAAGTTTGAAGTGACACATTTCACTAACAAAGAAAAAGTGTTTTTGACAGGAAGTGTCTAAAAGTGGTTTATTCTGAGCTCAGGGCGGGTGACGAATGGACTTTGAGAAATTAATGAAAGAGAGTGTCAAGTGGCTTCCTCAGTTGTTGTAAGACTACAGTTCCCAGAATACTGTGTTTTTGGCATTTTATTGGTGATTGGGTTCCTCAAGTAGTTGCCTTTTCTTGTATTCTGTCTCCTAGATTCTTTTAAACTATTTTGTTTATGATTTCTTTTTTTTTTCTCTTGACTATTTATTAAATTTAAGTGGGGGATACAGAAGAACTAGGTTAGGATGTGGTTCAATCAAATAATTACTTTCACAGATACAGGTAAATGATCAGAAAAAAATGATATGGATAAAGTATGATAGATATAATGGATACATTATTCAATATATCCTATTACCATGGTATGAAAGGCCATACTTATATGGATACAGTTGTACTCGTTACGTACATTGATCATGTTCGGAGGGGAGAGAGGAGAAAAAAGGTTATGGGGGAATCGTGGGGAGGGAGGTGGCAGTTAACTTAACTTAATTTTGGTTTCTGTAATATAATAGCTTTCAGCGTGGCTCCCGACGCCAGGGCCGGGCTGGGCTGGGGGGCAGGGGGGCATCGGCCCCCCGGGCCGCTCAGTCTGACCGTGTTTGGGCCGGCCGCCCCCCTGTGCATGCAATATTATCTTAATATCACAAGATACGCGATGCAGCCGCATCAGCATCACATGACACGTGATGAAGCCGTGTCATCAATGACGAGGCCGCATCGTGTGTTATGTAATGCGGCCGCCTGTGCGCCCCCCGGGCTGAACTTTGCCTGTCCGCACCTGTCCGACGCCAATAGACCGTATATGGGGATGAGTGGATCTTCTACCAAGATTCAGCTTTCATAACATTTTGTATATTGTGAACAACTCTTTATTTGTCATGGGACTGGGGTCGGTAATGTGTCTGTATGACTTTCCCAGATATCAAAAGATTACTTTTAAGTTAAATCCTTCAGGTCACTATATGCTTTCACAACCAGACTTTTTGTTACATGTACATTTCACCAGTGACGCTTGAAATATATTTAAAGTGGTTTGTCCACCCCTCTTTCTGACCCCCCCCCCCACCCCACCCAGGCCCCAACCTGAACCTCTCCAGTCATATTGCAGATTGAGTTATTCTTTGGAAGATGGGAGAGATCCTGGGAGTTCCCAGATTTTCCCCCTATCTGATATATGGGTAGAGCAAGTTGGGGAAAGTGTGTTGGGGTGTGGGCTCATTTGGAGAAATAAAGGAGCAGATACGGTATAGGCAATCAGAATTGCACCTAACCTGACTCTGACCTGCGTTCATTTTAATCAGTTCGGACAACCCCACCAATATAATGGATTCTATTGTAGTCAGGCCAGTTGTGTGCACTTAAATGTGTGTTGTTGCTTATTGACAAATGCTCTAAAACTTGGGGTACTTTAAAAGAGTCTGTCTGCGATTCGTGGGCTCTTACTCCCACAGGGGGACCCCATAACCCATGAGTCTATTAGTAATAATAGAGAATCACTTTGTATGCGGTCAAACCGTATATTAATGAAGAGTCAGTGGACAGATGAACCTACTAAATGCATGTAACATTTAAAAATAAAAAAATATTTTGAGGGGGAAAAAAGCAAATTATAGTATTAAAATATTTGCTTGGAGTTCTTAATTTCAGATTGTAATGCCCTTTCCAAATACCAACCTTACTTCTGATATACTCCAGGCTCCTGCACCCATATGCAGCTGTTTATTGTCTTGATTTTTATGATTTTTATATCAGGGATGTTTGAAGATGTTGGTAGTTGTATAGTCATCAGCAGAATCATCATCATCATCTATTTATATAGCGCCACTAATTCCGCAGCGCTGTACAGAGAACTGACTCACGTCAGTCCCTGCCCCATTGGAGCTTACAGTCTAAATTCCCTAACAGATACATGGACTAGGGTCAATTTAATAGCAGTTAATTAACCTACTAGTATGTTTGTTTAGTGTGTTTTTGAAGTGGAAACCCACGCACACACGGAGAGAACATACAAACTCCACACAGATAAGACCATGGACATGAATCAAACTCCTGACCCCAGTGCTGTGAGGCAGAAGTGCTAACCATTAAGCCACCGTGCTGGTCAATGCAGGTTTGCTATCCCTGTTGTAAAGGAAGGGGTAAAATACTGTTCGTCAGTGGCCCCTTTCTTTTCACTAATCTTATATCTAAGGAGAAACCTCCCGCTTTGGGGATTTAGACGGGCCCAGCTCAAGGTGTTGTTTGAAATTTTCCACGTCTCCTTTAAATAACTCTCTCTGCTGTTGTGAACTGACATGCTGTTGTCACATATATAAACATGGTGGGATGGAAACCTCAGGGGGGGATTATATTGTCTTTAGAGATCATTAGGCAACTACGCTGCTTCTTAGACCGATTTTGTAGTAATACTGTATGTTGTTAATTTTCATTTTTAGTCTTTTTTGCTGGATTCAGCTCTGATAGTGGCAGGGTTGGTGGTACAGATTTCTCCTGGTATGACTCACAGACAGCAATCGTGCATGTCTCAGAACTTTAAGGGTCATTTAAATAGCTACGTAGTGGGGTTTCTTTCTGTCTGCAGATCACATAACAAAGCACTCACCCACTTTCCACTTTGAGAAGTATCCCATTAAAAAAGCTTTACATGATCATTTGCGGGATTGCGTCACAAGACCTGTTTGGTGCAAAAGAAGTTAAATTAAAGGCTTCGTCCAAAGCCACTTCTTTGCCTTCTCTTCCAAATAAATATATATATATATATATATATATATATATATATATATATATATATGTTTTTCCCTCCATATTTTTTACTTTCCATTTTGACAAGAGAGATTGTCAACTTGTTCTTCTGAAGTTCTGAATCTTTGTGTATAGCTTCCCTTAATGTTTATTGCATAGCCCTGTCATTTACACCCTTACCAAGTCTTGACTAAGGTGAGTCTGATCCAATTAAAATATGGGTGTTGTCCACTAGTTGGCGCCACCAGTTACACACCACTAGAGGGGCTCTGGATGGACAGATCGATGTAAAAGAAGCTTGTCTGCCTTGCGCACATTACAAACTGATTACAGAGGAACTTATAGAATCATTGCCACAAAAGTGTCCTGTTCACAATACCATGACTGATATGTTCTATGTCCTTCTCCTCTGTTTACAGAAAGTTATGTTTGCATTTTTTTTTTTTTTTGGAAATCTGTTGCCTGTTCCCTTTTTTTTCACGGCGCCCCCCCTGCTCCTCAAACAATCGCTGCCCATCTGTACATCAGCTCCAGTACAGTAAATCAGAACACGGCGCCTGACCTTTATGACCTCTCGTGTTTGTACAACTGTTCTTGCAATATGTTAATGTTCTCTGCCACTGTAAATGCACTCTGTTCTGTACAGCCTGAATCCACAATGTACACAGGAAAGGAGAGGGGGGAAAAAAATAACCTTTATATAAAGTTCGTTTAATTTAAGACCTTTTTTTTCTTTGTTTTTTTTTTTTTAAATATGGAGTCAACATTTAAAAGTGGCTTTAATTCATGATAACACCTTGATTCGCAGTTGCTATGGAGAATCAAATCTGTCATTTGACAAGAAAAGTCACCCGTTTGTGACAGCATTTTATCTTGTCTTCCCAGGGGAAGAAAATGTCAAAAATGAGAGCTGAAAAGAAAAAAAAAATTAAAGCTTTGAAACACCGGAATTTCTTGCTTTTTTTTTTTTTCTTCTTTTTTTTATTATTCAGCTATCATATCCGCACTGATAATAGCTGAAAATAAATAATGTTCCGCGCGGTATATAAAAAAAAAATCAAATATTTCCCTGTTGAAATGGACAGGTCTCTTTGTAACTGTCAGTGCTGTGAAGTCTGCGAAGAAATAGAATTATTAGATAAACTTGCAGTGCCCAAATCCAATTTTCTTTTCATTATGTTGTCAAAATAATTACACCCGTGTAATTTGGGTACAGCAAGGCAAAGCAAGTAAAACAGGCGATGACAAAGTCTTAACGGATCCTGCATTGTTTCAGTTTGTGTGTGCAGTAGAAGGTAGAGTAATAATGTAATACATAAGGGAAGAGGACTGCAGCCTGGGAAGTTATAATATGGCTGTCTAGCTGGAGTGTGTCAGAAGAAATTAAGCCCTTGTACATTTTTCCCATTACCACCCTACACGAAAAACCCTATAAACTGTTTTGAATAAAGGGGTTCTCTAATCACTTTAATCAAATGTTTCTTCATAGAATTTGAGGGCAATTAGAACCATGTGAGCCGCATGGTGGCACAGTGGTTAGCATTGCTTGCCTCAGAGCGCACAGTTTGTTCTCCCCATATTTGCGTGGGTTTATCCTGGGCGCTCCGGTTTTCCCGCATAGTCCAAAAACCATACAGGTAGGTTAATTGGCTTCTGATAAATTGGACTCTAGTATGTGTCTGTGTATGTGGTAGGGAAGTTAGACTGTAAGCTCCAACGGGGCAGGGACAGATGTGAATGATTAAATATTTTCTCTGTGAAGCACTGTGTAATAGGGTGACACTATATAAATAAACAGTAATAATCTATTCTGCCCATTTTATAGTCCTGTTGAACCTTAATTATTTTTGTTTTTTGTTTTTATATTAGTTTGAATAGTTTGTCTATTTATAAATACTTATATATGTATTCCCCTATTGTATTAGCCTCTATTCCAGTGATCTACTACCACATTGGTAAAGTAGTTCTTCAATTGCTCCTAATCTTGCTACCCTGCAGGTGTGATGAATGCTCTCTTGTTTGAATTTCTTCTCTTCCCTTGTGGAATTATTTCTCTCCCTTAACCCTGTTAAAAACCTTGATATATTTGAAAGTTTGTATCATATTTCCCCTCTCCCTTATCTTCTAGCGATACATATTGAGGTCCTTTAGTCTTTCCTGGTATGTTTTGTGAGGTTGACCATACAGCATTTTACTAGGCCTTCTAATTTTTTGTATGTTATTCTGAAGATATTACCACTGTATGATATAACCGCCCCCCTCTTTCTGCTCCTAATTCCCCTTCCTAAGCATCCCAGCGACTGACTGGCTCTCCCCGATGCTCTGCTACATTGTCTGCCTACCTTTTACGTCACAGGAATTTGTGAACCTTACATCTCCCATAATAGTTGCCAGTTTTGTTAATAGGAATATGAAGCCTTTGGATTTTTGAGACCTGAGTCCATTATTTTGCATTTTTTTTGGGCATTAAACTGTAATTGGAACACTTTTGACCATTCCTCTAATCTACATAGATCATCAGTCATTTTGTTATCTAATTATTGTGGGACAATATGAAAGACCTTACTAAAATCTAGATAAGCTTCACCTTGACCTATTGGTCACCCAGTCAAAATAGAACAGATTTTTTTTTTTTTTTTTTTTTAACATGACTCCTTTATTTTTGTGTGGGCTGTGTCATCCTCAGACTATACTAATCCTCGCTTATCAATAATATTCTGTGACCACTTGTAAGTATTAAGTTGAGTTGGCTTCTTTCTGAGTGAGCTCCCTGACCAGTTGTTTGAGAGAAGCCCCCTACAACTCAGGATGTCCTAATTCTGCTGCGGCTGTAGGAGACGTTCGCCATCCCAGGTCAGACAGATTAAAATCTCCCATCATTATCTCTCCTTTCATTGCCATTTTGGCAATGTCCTCTTTTTCAACAATATCCATTTCCTCTTACAACAAGACAGTAAGGCTGGGTACACACTACAGAATATTTCTCTCTATGCGATATTGTTAATGATTTTACCAACGACTGAAATTCCCAATCAGCTTGCCGATTCCTATGTACCCCACTATACATGTTTTATAAGATTTACTTTCAGATCTGTGCTCTTCATCTGTCATAACCATTGGCTGAAAAGATCGTGACTCTGCACACTCTCCAGAGATCTATGGACACTGCCGGTCGTGAGTGCGTACACACTCCATCGTTTATAGAGATTTTTAGTCCGTTTATAAAATCAAGTCAAACGATACAATGTGCTTTGGTACGATAAAACATGATCGTGGGAGCGTGCACACTAATGCGATATCTGACCTAGCGATTGTTTATTGTGTGATTGGCACAATAATCGGGTGAAAAATCTATAGTGTGTTGCAGCCTAACAACGCTGTAATTGCGCTCCAGTGCTGACTACTACAGCTGATCACCCTGCATAGCTACTGATAGCTGGTTGTACCTGGAGTTACTCTTAAAGCATTTCTTGGAATGATCTGGATCCCTGTGTTCTCCTGCCATCTGTAACTGTTTATAGCTTGCTATATACTATGATAGCATATTGCAGTTTGATATAAGGGGCAGGAGAGTGAGTCGTAGCTGGAATCTGGGAATTCTGTCAATAACTTTAGGTATAGTATCTTACCACTAAGACATGGGAGCAGAGGACAGCGTTGGACCACAATTACAAGTTGATTTATTGCACAGTAACTACGGTACTTGGGAGCTCATCCCAGCAGTGGGCACCAAAGCTAGAGCCACTAGGGTGTGACATTGTTGCCCCCTGTGCATCGCACCAGCTGGAGAATGTAGGCAGTGACGGAAGTCCTTATTATTTGGTATAAATTGGCATTTTCTCTGCTCGGCTCTTAGAGGCTCCGGGTAGACGCTGCCTGTTTTGCTTACATACAGAAATTGTCATATGTTTAGAATTAGAAGTGCACAAAGACTACATGTTCATCAAAATATCTTCGCTCTGAGATGCACCTGACTTTACACTGATGTGTATGGTTGGTCTAGTAACCACACACGCACTGTACTGTACTGTATACATGCTTTGCTTAACCTGTTTATTGCAGAAAGGCAACCACAACACAGATTTCCAAAATCGTAAATCTGCCTAGTTTTACCGTATTCCTAGAATGAAAGGTTTAGGTCAGAGACAAGGTTATACAGAGTACTAATGCTAAGCATCTGTGTAATGTTTAACTCAGTTAGGTAAATAAATCTTAAACTTTCTAGCACACAGAGTCGGCCATATATTTGCTTCCAAAGCGGTGACCGGGATCGCCAATTAGTGACGGATGTTAGTTGTTGCAACTCTGAGCACAACTTGTACGTGTCTCTATGTGTGTGTTCACACAGGCGTCCCCCACCTATATATCGCCCTTCTAAAACTTCAGTACACCGAAGTCATGAATTTTAAAGCCCCCATAACCTTCATTATTGACGGCCAGGCTTTTAAACGTTATTATTTTGACAGAAGTGTGTCTGACGCATCTTGTGCTCTGTGGTCTAGGCCTGCTTTAGTTTGGGTGTTCCTGGTGCCGCAGAATTGGACTTTCTTTATAGTGAAATTGTCCTTTTTAACATTGTTTATCCAAATGTTCCCAGAGTTAAATCCAAATGGAAAGATGAATTACCTACACCATTGATCGGATGGTTCAGTAATTGGTGCAATGCTAATTATTTTGATATTTTGTATATGAATATATCTTGTTATAGCTAGTGTCTAATTGTGTATATATAACGTTTTATCTATACATAACTATAATAAGAGCCTACACTTGCATCAACACATGCTTCAATGAAAGCTCTCACAGAGGTGTGCGTGTCCCTTTTTAACCTTATTAGTAAGTGATAATGTGGTTACCAAAGGTGACAACACTGTTGCAAGTCTGAATTAATTACACATTTTCTCTCGGTATATTGCAACCCAGTTAAAGTAATTTGTGAAATTGAAGCAGAGCCCAGAATATAGATGATATTTATAGAATCTCTATCTCAATGTAATTCCACCAGAGGATATTTTTAATAAAATGGACACTTTTTTGTTTTTTGTTTTTTTGTTTAAATTTCTAGAAATATTAAACACAATTGAAAGTTTTAAGCCGCACAGTCATTCTCTCCCTGAGCAGCATGTGTCTGACCCTGACTTGTGAAAGGAACAATCTCTCTGGAGAAAATTAATTTTAAAAGGGTAAAATAAAGCATAGGAAGACTTAAAAGGAGCCAGTAAGAGGACATGAAAAGTATATTTAAAGATCGGCTGTGGGGTGAGCATTGAGGCTGCTGTTTGACGAGATGACAAAGATCTGGTGACGATTATAACGGTGTTCCAAGCTTTGAAATCCTAGGTGCTATCATCGAGCACTCGAAAGCTTCTCGGTAACATTAGAATTAGGTTTTACTGTGATTTCTCGACTAAAACAACAAAACACGGACATTATTCCAGAGGGAAGTCAGCATTTGCTTATTGTTTTCCATTGCTGACGAGATTAAAATGCTCTCTGTTCTTTCTTCTTCTTCTTTTTTTTTTTTTTTTCTTAAGGACAATCACGTTAGCGCTTTCAAATTCAAAGCGGTTTCATCCAAGCAGTTTTATATATTTCAAATAAAGTCGAACCTTTTCAGCTCCATAACCTTGATTGGGAACAATCTTTAGAGAGGACGGCTAAATGAGGCAAAAAGGAAGAAAAGAGGAGCCTCAGCTTTTGTTATAAGAGAACAATATTAGACTGCCCTGCCACCCCTATTATTGCTGAAGCTGTTGTAGCAGAAAGTGGATGTGTATACTGGCTATGGACGTGTGTATATACGGTACAGTACATTTATATATCCGAGGGAGGAGGGCAACACAACTTCCTTTATTTCCTCCTATGACTTTTTGTGTGTGTGTATGTGTGTGTGTATTAAAAATTAAGTACCGTGGTTATCCATCTGCCTATACAATTTTTTTTTACAATATCTTTTTATTATATTAATGTCTTCTATTTATTATATCGATTAATTTATTTCCTGCTTCAGAGCATAAAAAGTTTAATATATACATTTTATATATAGAAGTGCATTTGATACAACAGCCTTCTTATACCAGTTTGATAGGAGCATCAAATCGCTACTCTGAGTTACTGGGAGACTTTTGCCCTTGTACTATCTAACCCTCAGTCTATAGATTCCTGCTGCCTTTGTTCCCCTCCTCACATCATGTCCCTGACCCTGTCACATGCAACCCTGTCCTCACTAACACATCACTCATCTCCTGATATACTCTGTGCTGCTGGAACACCCTGCTTCTTCCACTGTATAACTCTCAGTCTGTGACTTCCTGCTGAATCCATTCCCCTCCTCACATCATGTCACTGCCCCTGTCACATGCAGCCCTGTCCTCACTAACACATCACTCATCTCCCCATATACTCTGTGGTGCTGTAGACCCTGCTCCTCCCACTATATAACTCTCAGTCTGTGGCTTCCTGCTGCCTCCATTCCCCTCCTCACATCATGTCACTTCCCCTGTCACATGCAGCCCTGTCCTCACTAACACATCCCTCATCTCTTGATATATTCTGTGCTGCTGTAGACCCTGCTCCTCCCACTATATAACTCTCAGTCTGTGGCTTCCTGCTGCCTCCATTCCCCTCCTCACATCATGTCACTGCCCCTGTCACATGCAGCCCTGTCCTCACTAACACATCACTCATCTCCTGATATACTCTGTGCTGCTGGGGGACCCTGCTCCTCCCACTATATAACTCTCAGTCTGTGGCTTCCTGCTGCCTCCATTCCCCTCCTCACATCATGTCACTGCCCCTGTCACATGCAGCCCTGTCCTCACTAACACATCACTCATCTCCTGATATACTCTGTGCTGCTGGGGGACCCTGCTCCTCCCACTATATAACTCTCAGTCTGTGGCTTCCTGCTGCCTCCATTCCCCTCCTCACATCATGTCACTGCCCCTGTCACATGCAGCCTTGTCTTCACTAACACAGTCACACGAGTGGACCGTGTCCCACAGGATCAGACACTGCTGTGAACAAGCCGATGGTCTGATTGACTACAGGTTTTAGCCCCGCCCACTTCTAAACTAGAAAAGGTGATGACTGAATACAATACGGTGCTCACACTCTCATTTCCTGCAACTTAAACACTGCATTAGGTGTATGAAGTCCCTTTTAAATACAACTTGCATGCGCAATGACACCCACCATCTCTTTATTTCATGGCAAAATCTAAACACTGGCAAAAATCTTGGATGGCAAAGATGATTAACAGGAGTAGTACTGCCTGCTTTTTAGACCTTCCCTCCAGGGGATCGTGGTCCACAGGGCTAGTGCGGGCGGCCAGTCACGTCATCATGGTCCCGTCCGCTGCTGTGCATTGATGCCATTGCGTAATTGCGCAGTATGAAATGGGGAGTGATGACGCAAATTGCATCATAAACACCCACCCATCGAGGACTGTTTACGCCAATTGCATCATCAAGGCATTTCCCTCTTAAAAGTGATGATCCTGGAGAGTGGCCTACACTTCTGGTAGTCCTGGAGGAGAGCATTGGCAGGAGGGAATTGGAAGGCAATAAGGGATGATGAGACAGACACAAAGATAATTACTGAATAGTGAGCTCTGAAACCAGATTTAGTAACCTCTTGACAGAAAATAAGTAAAGTTCTATAATAAGTGTAAGAATTTTGTGTAAGAGAGCATGCTTCCATTGGCCGTCAGCTGGACCTCCTCCATTTCTGGATTCTCTCCATCTTCAGATTCTTCTAGTGCCTTGAATTAATTTATCAGCTTTTTTTTTTTTTTTTTTGATCATCATTTTCATTATTTAATTTCGTTGCTGCAGATTATGAAATTGAAAGTAGGATTTTGGCTTTTGTTTGCCATTTCTCCAAATAGTATTGATTTCCATGTCCAAGCAAAAGAAATATTCCAAAACTCTTCTGCAAGTTTCTAAAAATGAAAAGCAAAAATGATTACATATTAAAAGTATTCATATTCCCTTGCCATTGTATGCTCAAATTTGTACAAGTGTATTAGTACCTGAAGTCGCACAATTTGTTGCTTTATTGCTTAAGTCCACTTGTTGACAATTCTTTATGTAAATATAAATACCCCCTCTCTTAAGCTGGGTACACACTACACGGTTTTCGTCCAATAATCGGCTCAATCGGCCTACATACGACCGCTCGTTCAAAAGTCGGGTCAGTGTGTGTAGTGACGCGATGGTGGAAAGTCTGCCCAAATGGACGATTGTCGCCTCATTTGGTTGGTCGTACCGTTTAATATTTTCGCTCCAATCTCAATTCCGTTGTGTAGTGTGTATAAACTTCCGACCGATCCACAACAGTGAGTACGAAATTACAGTCATTGCTCACGACAACATGGCTGTAAAAAGTCGCTAAAGGGACGTCCGCTCTTCCCTTTATCTTCCTAAACAAGGCTAGTGTGTATGCAGTCCATGGACCGAGCGATCGGACCATCGATCGCATGTAAAATCGCTCGGCATAAAAAGTTGGTCGAAATTTCTGTAGTGTGTTCCCAGCTTAAGTGAGACCCTAGAGCATGGTACAGACTTTCCAAAAAACAAAGATTCATGGTCTTGGCTGCCAATCCATGCTCTTCATATTTGTATTTGCATAAACGTAGATTCAGTTTGCAGATGCACTGCAGGAGGCGAATGTTTTGTAGCTTCGTAAATGACCCGTTACTGTATTTGAAATACTTTTTTCACGAGCATATACAGTTATCTGTAATCGTATTATTTTTAGCATGCAAGTGACAAAATAAAAGGCCTGCTCACATATTCTTGATTGTGGCAGACTCCCAAATTCCATTTCAAGACATAGATTTAGGAAATGCATCCAACAATGTGTCAAGCACGCTATCTGCACAGAACGTTGTTCTGTATTATTACATTTCTGGGGCTGCTATTTATACACAGGCGAGGAAAAAAAAAAAAATATGATGTACCAATTGATTTGCACTTTGTACATGAGGTGTTTTTTTTTTTTTTCTTTTCTGCGCACCATGCAAGCACTTAAGCTCTTGAACCTGGTGAACTTGACTCTTCTCTGATGTCTTAGGGACATCCTTGAATTTAGGTTTACTGTTTTCAGTAGCTCATTGAGACGAAAGACATGGCTATCCATGTGTGTGTGTGTGTGTGTGTGTATGTGTATGTGTATGTGTATGTGTATGTGTGTATACCTTTTTTTTAATTTTCACTTTTTCAATGTAAATGCCAGGATCATCGTCATCATTATCTCTTTATTTATATAGCGCCACTAATTCTGCAGCGCTGCACAGAGAGCTCATTCACATCAGTCCCTGCCCCATTGGAGCTTACAATCTAAATCTAAATCCCCTAATATACCCACACACAGACTGAGAGAGACTAAGGGCAATTTAATAGCAGCACAATTAACCTACCAGTATGTTTTTGGAGTGTGGGAGGAAACCGGAGCACCCGGAGGAAACCCGCACAAACACGGGGAGAACATACAAACTCCACACAGATAAGGCCATGTTCGAGCATCGAACTCATGACCCCAGTGTTGTGAGGCAGAAGAGCCAATCCCTAAGCCACTGTGCTGCCCGCAGGATACGTTTTTTCTTTGCCTAGGCTTAAAAATGTGCGAGAAGCTCCTTCGTCTCCAACCTCTAAAAGCAGAAGGGTCCAGTGGCACGACTAAGAGGGGCACTTTTCCCTGGGTACTAAATCATCAGCTTCCCCAAAGGGGGGTCAAGGACTTGGAAGTCTAAGGATCAAACCACCAACACTAAATCTTATGGTATGGAGTCCATAAGGGTCAACCACAACCAATCCGTGAAGGAAAACAAGAAAATAAAGCACAAAAAAATAAATAAAGTGAATACCAGTGGTACGCCATTCCGCCACTTCTCCTACTGCCCTAATTGTAACACTTTCACATTCCATTCACTTACATTCCCATTACAGTTTTCATACCGCCACTTCTAAATTTCCACTTCGCGTGCTGGGAAGACCACATTTTGTCCAAAATATAAAAAGTCATAAATAGGCAAACGTAATACAGACAGTCACATCACTCTTGTGACTAAACTAAACTAGCTAGAGTGTTAGGAGAAGAACTGTGAAGTTTAATAAAAGTAGTCTTATGAGGTTGAATTTTGTTGTGATGTTTATGCTTATCCACAGTGAGCATCTCCGGATTTATCCCCTTCTCCACACACCCAGGTGGAGTTCCAATTTGCGGAAATGTCTTCCCAGAGTGGAGCGTAAACAAGCACCGTGAAATGTACTGTGCTGATCTAGGCACGCTGGTTCAAAATCTAGACAATCTGTTCTTCATGTTAAGTGCACTTAGAAAATTAAATGAACCGTGTGTTCCAGTTGTGTAGTTTACTCTATATTCACCTTTATACATGCCAGCGTGTAGTTGGCCATCTTCAGGGGCAGCTAGGAATAACTGTGAGCATTAATTTATAATTAGCCCATTGCTGCAGCATGGTCATTGTGCTCGTTAGAAACCTCCTGTGACATTATCAGACTGTCAGCTTTCAGTGCATTGGCTCTGAATGGTCACCGGAGCTCAGTCTCACAACAACTTCACCCTCACAAGCACCCAATTTTAAAGAACGCATAAGGGACAACACTGAGATGGAGCAGCACACTTTCATAGCTGATTATTCTGGGCTGTACTGTTAATGAAACATTGTTTTTTTAAACCTTCATGACTGTTACATTATAAGGTGTCAAAGCATTGCATCACAATATCAGAGCAATATGTTAATGAAAGTGAAGCAGCATGTTAATGGAAAGTCAAAAGACACTACCATCGCTTTCATCTGTTTAAAAAGATGGCTATGTGAATGCACCTTTCTGGCACTTTGTTGTGAAACAGGGCAAAAGTAACTTTTACAGGGTGTGTGGCGCCTCGGACTGCCAGTTAGCAAAAAAAATAAAAAATTATATATTATTTATATTACACAAACACACACAGAGACATACCTTGTCCATCGATGTACCTGCTCACGGTACAAGTCTGAACTTCATTGGTTGCTATGGGCACACAATGAGGACACAGATGATACAAGAGAAACGATCGTGGCTCAGAGTGGAGACTGCGACAGTTATGAGATTGCGTTAGTGTGCATAAGTGGGAGTAGGGTAAGCTCTAATAAAGCACAGTGGCCTAGTGGTTAGCACTTCTGCCTCACAGCACTGGGGTCATGAGTTCGATTCCCGACCATGGCCTTATCTGTGTGGAGTTTGTATGTTCTCCCTGTGTTTGCGTGGGTTTCCTCCGGGTGCTCCGGTTACCTCCCACACTTTAAAAAAACCATACTGGTAGGTTAATTGGCTGCTATTAAAATTGGCCCTAGTATCCCCCTCTCTGTCTGTCTGTCTGTGTGAGTGTGTGTCTATATTAGGGAATTTAGACTGTAAGCTCCAATGGGGGCAGGGACTGATGTGAATGAGTTCTCTGTACAGCGCTGAGGAATTAGTGGCGCTATATAAATGATGATGATAAAGAAAGCTTTTAAATAAAATGCAAAGAGTACAACTGTCTGTTTCCCTTGCAGTGGTACAAATACTAAGAATTAATTCCTACTAGAACAGTACTTTTTTGGTATTTCGGTTAACCATCCCACCGCTGACACCAGCTGAACTCTACTATGTCTTTGTCTTTATCCATGGATAACTCAGTCCATTTGTGAATATAATTCCTTCCTGTGACATTACAGCATTAGGTGACATTCGCAGTACACTAAAATCAGTGCGCACAATGGATGGATACCTGAAATATGGAGACAGAGTTGATAGAGGCTTCCGTCAAGTGCCTGTGCAGGGTGCTAGTGCGTATGTAAACATTCCTATGTAGCTTTCTATAGACAAATCACAGTTCAAGTAGCATTTCCAGAACATTTTTTCAATTAACTAGTCTCTTGCATAAATATATTTGTGGAAAGACGTGTTTGTTGTAATAAAAAGCTAAAACACAATGTTAGCCTTTCATCTTTTCCATCTTTATCCTGTTTTGAAATATGATACATTGACATTAGATTTTTTTTTTTTATTTTAATCAAAAGACTCTGCAAAAAAAAATTGTATTAATTTTATTTCTTCTTTTCAAAGTATTCTAACAATGAGATTTAAGACCCTTAAAAAAAAAAATAGATTACTGACACTTTTCAAATAGGGAATCTTTTCACCAAATTCATATCAGTGTTCAAATACCCAGAGGACCTAATAGAGAAGTATTTCAAAGATGGAGAAAAAAAAATGTTGAAAAGAATGTTCATCATTTAAAGCATATAAAAACTCTATAAGATGCCTATTATACCTCCGTCCTTTATCTCCTTTCAGAAGCTCTGTGAGAATGAGTAGTGTGTGTTAAGGTTTATCTCTGCTTTTATGTTTAGTAACCGCATGCTTAACATTGAGCATATTTGAGTTGCATTTCACAATCCTTTTATAAAGGGACTGATCCGTTAACATCACCTCTTTCAGATCTATCAGACAGTGTGTTTCTCTGTACAAAGACCCAGTTCTCAGCCTCCCTCGCTAGACCACGAAGTGAATAGCTGCAATCCTGGTGGGCAATAGTTGTACCCGTGCGTAACACAGACCACAGCCACGGGCAGCTGCATGCAATTGTGAACTTAAGTCATTAAACTGTTCTAAAACAATGTAAAACGCTGCTTGGAAGAGGGGGGAGGGGGTTAGGGCACAGTTGTCCTTGCACAAGACTCATCTGAAAGTACTAAGAGTCTTTGGAGATCCCTGTTTGATTTAGTTTGCAGGTTTAAACAGACCAGGGATGTCAGTGAAAGGTTAAATGCCCACTGTGCTGTAAAGTTGTATTCATGCAAAGGTTTTTTGCTGGAGAGTAAGTAAACTACTGATATGTTACGAATACATGATGCAAATGTGCATGTGTAGTAAGGTATTTAGGTGAACACACACACTACTTCTTGTTTATTTCTTGTCGTACTCTTTGTTTGCCAATCGGATTGATCAGTAATCAATTTTACATCTGAAAGGGATAACCAAGTTGTGAAAGATTCCCGAGTTCGGTGATGAATTTGTTAGACCAATCCTATCTTGGAAAAGATTTCCACTTAGAGGAGAAAGGGCGATCTGACTTTGTGAGATTTCAAGAGTGTCCGTTTGTTTTTTAGCAATATCTTGTTCATCCGCATTTCATTATTTGTCATTACATGAAATTATCATTTAACAAATAATTTTAAGACACTTGTATAGGATTAACCTCATATATCTGATTATTATCGGTGTTGAATGCATTTGTCTTTTGGCAGAAAACTGTGTTGGATAAGGCCATGTAGGCATCCTTGGGCAAGGTGACGGGCACACTGCCACCTTCATGTCACTAGTGAGCGGTCAGGAGGTTCCGGGGGTCATTCAGTGACGTGTGAATCTCTGCATTGTACATAATAATAACAAGCACTCATAGCCCTAAATGGCAACACAAGGACTGATTAAGTGTTCAGTCGGCCCTAGGCTAATACCAGTGGCTGATCCAGGGGGGGTGCGATCAGGGAAATCGTTCCCCCTAGCAGCACAAGTGTACCTTTAAATTGCGGCCAAGACGCTGATCAAAACGGAGGAGAGGGTGGGGCCAATTGGGGACAGGGCCAACCAATCAGAATGAAGGAGGCGCGTTACTATTTTAAATCGCCCCCATAAACATAAAGTCTAGGTCCACCCCTGGCTAATACGCTTGTAGCGCCCCCTCGCTTTCCGCTCCAGACTAATACGCGGTTATTAAAAGCACATTTAGAATCCGGCATCCTCCCCCAATGCCCCCCCCCCCTAATGTTTATGTTCCTGTATTTTCTAAACTCTGCTCTACTGCGCTTTTGAAAAGGGTCACACCATCATTATCACTCATTTTCCAGTTTTCATTAAAATCAGAACTGTATAGCAGAACGGAGGCAGGAACAAGCGCTACAGATCGTGTAGATGTGAAGGAGGAGGGGGCAGTGACACCTGTCGCCATCCTTGTCTCTCCTAATCTCTTATACTCAAGCTCCCACCCAAGAATGAATCACTGTCTTCAGCCTTTACCATGGAATATGTCAAGATTATAACCTTACTGCATTTTTCTTTCATGTTTTTTTTCTTTTCTTTGGAGAACAAATATTCTCTAATATTTAAAATGAATTTCAGTTTACTGGCAAAGGAGAGGGGGGGGGGGGGGGTTCTCGTCAATATTTATGCCAAAGAAGATTGTGCAATGGCATGCATTCCAAAAGTCCTGAGGCTAAATTTACTAAACTGCGAGTTTGAAAATGTGGAGATGTTGCCTATAGCAACCAATCAGATTCTAGTTATCATTTATTTAGTACATCCTACAAATTGACAGCTAGAATCTGATTGGTTGCTATAGGCAGCATCTCCAATTTTTCAAACCCGCAGTAAATATACCCCCTGATGTTTAGAATCCTAGAGGGCCCTGGAGTCTGGCAGAATCTGAACGGTTCAGGGGTGGATCCAGTCTTTGTCCAGATTTTTCCTTTGATGTGCTAGGAGATAAGCCATGGAGTCATGGATGCAATAATCATATTAATAGCCTGCTGGTATAATTGTGTGCTGGGGCAATATGGATGATTGGTGGTTGGGGCCCAAAATCGCTCCTTGCTTAGGGCCCATATTAGCTTTTAACCTGGGTGTGGTAGAAAAAAACGAAGATCCTTTCAAACCTGTATTTTGATAAAGTGTTTGCTTTCCCCAGCTCACTATACATCGGAGAATAGAAATTAGTCCCCACAGTGGCTGCTTTGCTCCTTGTTGATTGTTTTGTCGCAGTAAAAACTGAAAATAATTTTGTTTTCATTTGATGCTCAGGAAGAAAAAACTTCCCTGAATCTATTTTATAGGAAAATGTTCCCCCATATTGGGCTGTTCTCATTAAATCTCTACTGTCACGGTATTTGACAGCAGAACAATCAGACTACCTGTGTTTTTCTAATATTTATCTTACCATTAATTTGATTTATCTTCAAAAGTTAGGTCAACAGAGGTAAACCGCTGGGAAATGATACAGTAAAAAGGTCTTTAAGGTTGATTGGTAGTAAATAAACAAAATAGCTGCATTCGTCTTGATGATGTGAGTATTTATGTCTACAAAGTTTTACTGTGGTAAAATTGTTAGGGGGATATTCAATTGTTCATCTGGACCTCAGAAAAACTCGCGCTCCAAAACTGAAATTCAGCGAGTAAATTACCGTATGAACGTTATTTACGCGCAATATTACCGTATTAACGGTAATAGTTTTAGAGCGCGAGTTTTTCTGAGGTCCGGACGAATAATTGAATACCCCCCTTAGTGTTAGTAAAGTTGTTTATTTATTTGTTAGAAAACAAATAAATAAAATAAGTAGGATTGAACCCCTGGCTATGAAAATACGCTTGAATCCTAATATCACTGGCATACAGTTGCCTTCTAACACTTACATGCATACAATATTATTCTTACACTCACTAACCCTTTAACTTCTCCCCTCCCTCCTCCCGTCCCCTCTTCTCTCCTTTACATCAACTGGCCCCCTTTGTACCTGAGTTTTGTTCACCCTCCCTTAGGATGTAAGCTCATTTGAGCAGGGCCCCCTTCCCTTCTGTGTCCTTACCTACTCTTCTGCTCCGTCTTTTCTGCATCAGCCTGCTTGGAGCTTCCGAAGTTTTGGTATTTTTGTTTACTGCTCAGTAATATTTTACCCTGTACTGTCTATTGTTTGTGCATTGTACGGCGCTGCGGAACTCTTGTGGCGCCTAACAAATAAAGGATGATAATAATAATAATAACTACGCTCCCCAATCTATTTCAGGAGCTTGACACCTTCTCTTCAATTTCAAAATAAACACAGCCAAGACAGAGATCCTAGATTTTCATATTCCCGCTAAGTTGAAGCAGCTCCTAGAATTGAATTTCCCTGAAAATTTACTGGAACTCTGACAACATAAGATATCTGGGTATTGCACTCACCAGAAAGGTGGAAAGTATCTATCAAGCTAACTACCCCCCACTCATAGCTAGTATAAAAAAAAAGACCTAGTGTCATGGGATAAACTTATGATATCTTGGGTGGGACGGACCACATAATGAATTTACTACCAAGGTTACTATACCTCTTTCACACCCTCTTTATTAGAGTCCCCCCCTTCCCCCCCAACTTTGATGTTACAAACCTCTATAATGCGATTTCATATGGTCAAATAAGAGACCTAGGATCTCTGCCTGCATTTTGCAACACCCTTCCACGACAGGTGGTCTCGGCATCCCCAATCTACGCAACTACTATTACGCTGAACGGTTAGCCAAGTGTGTGCAATCGCACTCTCCTCCTGGAACCAGGGTTTGGGTGGACATAGAGACGGATTTACTGGGTGGCTCACCGGTTTGCCCTGTCCTTTTGGCTCCCAATCACACAGCGTCCAACCCCTGCCTGAACCCACCCAGTTATGGCCCTCTCGCTTTCAATTTAGTCCTAATGTAATAGATCAGCATCTCTTTCTTCCACTCCTTCGATTTTGATACCCCTATGGTCCAATCCTGCTTTCACACCCGGATTATCATGCTCCATGTATACAAAATGGGCAGGTGAGGGCAAACTACTACTACTTAATCATATTACCAAGTCTACAATATTCCCGCAATTATCGGACTTAGCGGACCGTTGTGGATTTGTGATGGGACAGTTCCATCAATACCTACAGGTTAGGCATTACCATCAAACAGTCAAAGCTCAGCTGTCATCCAGACTGCCCACTGCATTTGAGAATCTATGTTTCTCGGGTCCATCCTCGAAAGGTCTTATATCCATGCTATATAATACCCTACTCCCCTCTACCTCATAGGTTAAAGGCCGCTTCCAGATGCAGTGGGAAACAGACTTGGGGACCACGCTAGACCAGAAAGAATGGTCAGACATTTATGAATGGACAGCCCGCTGCTCCATAAATGTCTGCATCAAAGAAAACACCAATAAACTGCTCCACAGATGGTATTATGTTCCTTCCAGATTGCAAGCTATATATCCACAAACAGGTGCTGCCTGCTGGAGAAATTGTGGTCAAACAGGAACCTTTATTCATATTTGGTGGGACTGTCCCAAAATACGCCCATACTGGACAGCAGTCCTTGCGTTGGCTTCAGCAATTGTCAATTCTCCTGTACCCTCTGACCCTAAACATGTTTTGCTACCACTGCCTCTCCCAGACCTCACTAATTCTACTCACAAACTCCTCCGTCATATCATTAGAGCGGCTACATGTCAAATAGCTGCCTCCTGAAAAAGCCCCACACCACCGACACTTCCAATGGTCTGTAATCGAATCTTGCACACCTACCAGATGGAACACATAACCAGTATACTAAGGGGCTCCTCCGTGTCTTTCTATAAAGTCTGGTCCCTGTGGGCTTCATATCATAATCAACCATTACTCCAATTCTAGTCGAAACTGAGCGTGGGATAGAACCACTACACAAGTTTAATCCTTTCCTATCTGATGCGTGAATCTTCAATTCCCCACCCCCTCCCGTTTCCCTTCCTCTCTCTCCTCTTCTCTCCACCAAGTTACCTGCCCTCACCTCATAGATTAAAGTGTTAAACTATGAGGTGAGGTTACCATGTTGGAAGCAAGGTGCTTCTCTATTTGAATAGATACAGAGTGAGTGCAAACTTGCTGTGCAGAAATGCATCGTCACCATGTAGATCGATTCATACACGGCAGAGCCAATGATGTCCTCCAGAATCAGCTTTTGCAGTCGAAGGTTAGGTGAACACTTCATGGTTCTGATTTAATTATTTCAGTTTTGGAGTTTAGTGCTGCTTAGATCTCCAAGTGTAAGAGAAAGGATCTAGATTTAGAATTTAGATTTGCACGTCTTTTTTTTTCCCTCTTCTATCACTATTTGCACTGGTTAGGGATATTAGTAACTATTATTGTTTTATTTTATTTTTAATGGGCTTTTCACTTATAGATGACTTGCGTGTGTCATCATGCAACGTTTAGTGAATACATTTCATTTTTTATTCTTCATTCTGTGTTTTTAACCCATTTATTTGTATCATTAGAAAATTGTGATTGTTGTTTTTGTTTCGTTTGTAAATTGCACCACTCTCTTATCCCTCTAGTAAAGCTAGCCACAAACATGGATGGCCAAAATGGGCACATAGAACAAGCGGAACGCATCAGCCTGTGTGCGGTTGTCTGAGGTCTGCACAAAAGACGATGCCGTCTTCAGCCTCCAGGGTTTTCCACCCAGTTCAAACGTGATGCATTTGGTTCAGGTTTAGAGCATTCAGTACCATTTATTGGGGGTGCACAGATGTTTCGTCATTTGGCTGACAAACGCAATGTGTACTAGCCCAGATCTTGTCTCTGTTCCTCTTTTGTGATTCTACCCCAAAAGAACATTACAGTAGACCATAGGCGGGCAATCATGGCTGTCCAACATGCACGGCCACTCATTAATGTTAGTTTGAGTGAAAACTGGCTATGCAAAACTCAGGCCAAGAAGTCAGATTTCTCTAGGTCATGTGTGGGCTTGTTAGTGAGTTTAGAGGACTTAAAACAATGCAAACTTACAATAGGATCATTGCTGGGTATTGTGCTTTATTTTGGAGCTCTCAGGGGCAATATTGGACTAATCCTAATATCGTTGGCTATTTTGCAGTTCCTATGTACTCCGACTCTCCGCACACATAAGCATACTTTCGAAGCGTAGAAATTTCTGGAAGCACATTGTGAATAAGTTTGTATGTCTTATCGAAGTCCAGCCTCCTACCATCCCATTCAATAAATAAAACATTCCTTAATTATAAAAGTGAAGGGACATTAGAGCTGTGTTTATTACATGTATCACTTTTGTGTGCGTGAAGTGTTATTACTTCTCTGCAAAAGTGTTACATGTAGGCTCAAAGTGGGCCTCATTAAAAGTCCAAGGGGCATATTCAATTGTTCCCGTTTTCCACGGCGTAAAAAGTATTACCGTTATTACGTTAATACTAAGCCGGATTTCAGCTCGCAGCTCCCTGAGCCGCGAGCTGAAATTCAGCGTGAAAGGTACCGTAATAACGGTATTTACGCATACTATTACCATAATGACGGTAAAAGTGCGTGTGCCGCGTTACTTTGGCCAGTAACGCCAACAATTGAATATGCCCCTAAGACTGCCATCTCTGCCACCGCCTTTGCAGATTTGAAGTCCCTTTGCTGTGTGTAAATGGTCCACACAGGAAAGAACTTACTTAAAAAATACTTTCTCTCTCTACTACTCGAATACTTTCATTAATCTCAATCTGCAAAGTACAGGAGGTAAGAACAGTGGCAAATAGAAGATTTGCTTGATGACTTTCACCTGACAGAAACACAATGTCCAACCCAAAAAAAATCATCCCATCTCCTTCCTCTTGGGAGAGACTCTGGGAGATAAAGCCAGCATTATAGTGGTGGTTAAGGGGTAAAATTCAGTCCGCTAAGCAGTTATCATTGTGAACCGGACACGCGCAGTATGACCCCTGGGATGAGGTTCAGAGTCCAATTTGTTCAAGCACGTAACTAGTTATTTAGGCTGCCAGATCTCTTCTTGGGGCACAGGCCAATAGAGGTAATCTGCTGTCGCTTTCCAATCGCATTTACCAACAAATTCAATCATGATACAATAGATTTCTATTAGATTATTATTCTGCATGGAAGTCTTCTTGGAGATTATTTCCGATATGGTGGAGGGCTATTGTTTTATCAGCGTTAGACACCGGATTCTCTCCCAGTCATTAGATGAACATATTTTTTCCATTTTTATTTTTTTTTAGAATGTAATTAACACCTTATCCGGCGCCCCGCTGCCTTAGTTCACACATGCGCGATGAAGCCCCTTTGCGACACTCCTCGTATCCCCATGCCTATGCCAATCCCCGCTCTGTTCAGAACGGGTACTAGGGGGCATATTCAATTGTCCAGGTTCCCAGCCGCGTTAAAACTACTACCGTTATTACGGTAATAGTTAGTTGGATTTCAGCTAGTGGCTCAGGGAGCTGCGAGCTGAAATCCAGCGAGAATACTACCGTAATAAAGTTTTTTCCGCGCACTATTACTGTAATAATGGTAATAGTGCGCGGAGCGCAAGATTTTCTGTGTTTCTGCCGACAATTGAATATGCCCCTAGGAGTCTATAGGGGCACGTCACCCGCACTAAAAACATATTTTTTCTATGAAGGCTGGCGAGGGGGGCCCCAGTAAACATGGTGCCCTCCAGACCGTGTTCCACCGGCACTGGCCAAACCCTCCTGGTGACAGGTCTACTTTAAGGGAAAACAAATAATATATATTGCAGGTAGATTTTCTTTCTAAGGGATTTATGAATGCCATAATATTTCAATTTCTTTGTTTTTTTTTTTTTTTTTTTTAAGTTCACCTTTAAGAACCTGCTCATTTTTGTGTAATATCTGATGAGACATATATTTGGTTTATAGAGTCATAGCTTGTGTGTAAATCTCAAATTGCTGTCTCTCAGGGAACTCAGTAATTTTTAGTTTGGGTGTCTGCAGACGGAAATGAAGAGAGCTGCCCAGGGGCCATGCAGATCTGGCTCAGTATCACTAAACTGGGGCCGACAGCCGAAGTCTGCCAGCTGCAGTCACTCCCGTCTGCAACAGGAGCGTTAAGACTTGGCTGCCGGGGAAGGGAAGATCTGTATCCTAGACAGATTCTGCAGTAGAGCCAGTGGACTTACCCACTATAATAATACAATCAGAAAGGTTAACAGGAAAAGCCCAGGTCCAGGAGTGATTCCCGGCTGCTGGCAGGGCCGCAGAATCGGAAGTACAACGCCAGTGAAATCTGCAGTGAAAAGCAAATTAAGCCTCCTATCTGCCATCTCACTTGCATTGCTCTCTTTTCCTGTTTGGACATGAAAGGTGATTGAAGCCAAGTCAATGACAGTTGACGGAAGTGCTGCAAGAAGAGAATATTTATTTACATTAAATCGTGGTCATGCTTGTTCAGGATGCGGTTTAACGCAGGATATGCTGTCCCCACCCCCTAGTTTAATCGTTCTTCCAAAGGGATAAAAAAAAAAAAAATCTTGATTGTTTTAAGCCAAGAAATAAGTGGAGCTATACGATCCAACAAGTTGCTGCCTGGCTGTTCTTATGCATCATTATAACTGAGCCTTCCTGGATATAGCTATTGTAGCCTTAATTTTATTTTGTTTTATTACAAAATGAAGCATTGGTGTCCTTTTTAGAGTGCACTTCTTTCTTTTACAACTTTCCTAAATTACAAAAGTGCTCAGAACTTAAATGCAATTTGATGTGACAAATTTTACTATTATTTTATGTATATACAATTTTAATAATAATAAAAAAAAAAGTTTGTTAAAATTTTGATAGATATCGGTAGCCTCTTAATCCAATAATGTCAAGACTTAAAGTGACTGCATACTTAATAGTTATTAGAAATACATATACATTAAATATGGGACGGACATTACACCAGGTAGAAACACATTCTGGGTCTGTGCCTCTGTGTTTGTGCCAAGTAAAGCTTACAGAATAAATCTACTTAAAGTATGCTTATTTTTCACCCCATTTATAGGGCCATTAAGTGTAAAACGCAAATTAATCAAAATTTGCAAATACTTGAAAGCGTTTTTAATATATGAAAGCTTTATAGCGATATTAAATATATAATAAAAATTGTTTTTATTACACAGTGGATTGTGCATTGTAATGAGACCACCACTATCTCTGAGCTGGTGCAGAATCCACTTCCCTTTTCGGCAGTGTAATGGTCAAGTGGGCAACAAGGGACCCATAAAACTCTCTTTGCACCTTCTTAGCATTATAATAATTACACTCTACAAAATAAAATTGCGCTTCTGTGCTGCTCTGCAAATTGAAATGTACCAGTGCGCTTGTTCCGGGCAGCTTCGCCCTGCCTGCAGGCATTTTGCTTGATAAACTTATGCGCCTTGGCGAAAATCTAGGTGCAGTTGCGCTCTAAAGCTGACGTTTTGTCCTTCGTAACTGACCTCTAAAATCTTGAGAACAGAACTGGATTTTTTTTTCTTTCAAAGAAAGTTGTTTTAATTAAGAAATCTGATAGAGGATGCCATTTTTATCACAAACTACAAGGAAATGTTAAATTAGTTGGGTATGGTTTTGGGTCTATAACCATAAAAAACACGTAGTAGATTTGTCACAGAAGATTTTTTTTTGTTCTCATTCTGGTGTAATTACATCATTGCTGCCTGAGAATCCTGCCTCCCACGGTGTGAAGCTGACACACAGGAGAGTTTGTGGGAAGTCGTAAAGGCAGCAATTTGCATATGGTAAATATATGGTAATATTCCCTGATCATTGTGTGTGAGGCCCGCTGCACTCCATATAGAAGTCCACCTGATCTTACTAGACTCTTCATAAACCGATCTGAATATTAAAGCTGTTCTTAGGTTGGGTGCTCGGTCGTGGCTGCAGCCTGAGAAATTTATCATGGTATTGGCTTATTACAATTTCTTTATGTATAGTAACTATTTTATTGTCTCTTTGTAATTATATTTATTGTAAATTGATCTAAACATGGTTTTGTACCTAAAATGTACACAAATACAAATTCATTCCTCCCAACATTTTAAATTGGGGAATGACGACAAATGGGCGTTATGAGAAGGAGGTGTGGTCATGCATCAGTTGCTTCCGACGTGCTGGGTCACCCTCTTCGCCTCCCCTAAAATAACCACTTTGTTGCCAGGCTCGCCAGTGACAGGTGTGCCTGGCACCCGTTCAACGTTGCTCTGTTATGTGTCCCACGGGACAAAGCTCTCTTAAATTGGGACTGTCCCACCGGAAAGTTGTAATTTAAAGCAAAATACAGATAAGTATGTGACCATAAATCAGTAAAGTTATTTGTTTGTTGAGTCAGTACAAATAAATGTCATTAATACAATGATATATATGCATATATAAAATATTTTGCATTATATCATAATGACTTTTATTAATAGCCATAAAACACTTCAATATAGGACATTTTTACTTATACACTTTTCATACGAAGCTTCATAGCTATGTATGCACACAGAGATAGCCATAATAATAATAGAAATTCCAAAAGCCAGCAATAGCAGCGAGTTCCACTGGCAATCCATACACAGGAGAGGGGCAGAGCGATGCAGCAGGCCTTATAGGAAACAAAACGTGCATGTGGTTGTGTAGTCGTAGCCACATAAAGACACCTATAGATATGGTGGGTGCAGAGGAATCGGCGTAAGTTCATCCCGGGACTTCCCCTTTCGTCGGCAGTGAAAGTAGTAATGGAAAAAATTAATTTGTTTTCACTGCCAATCTCCCTTTGTGTTCTGCAAATCAACTGTAGTCAAAGAAAGGAAAAAGTGCTTAAGTCTTGAGATGACTCATACTGCTTACCCTAATCTGGAAAGATCTGACGTAGTTTATACAAGAAAACCACTTGCAAGCTTTGAGTTTTATTACACCTGCAGGGGGGGAATATGCTGCTGGGGATATAGGATATCTCCTTACGTTTCACATTTACTGTATACACGCATTTTAAGGTCAGTTTAAAGTCATTATTTGCTACTTTACCCTGCATATGGCTGGAGCATAATACATATCTATTTGGCCTGCTCCAGTTATGTATTCCTTTTACATTTAAAAAAGAAAAAAAAAGTTAATAGGAGTTTTCCTGTAAGCGTTACTTAGAAGGCTGCAAGCCAATCACTCATGCATTAATCTGCTGTGTGCCACTCCTTGTTCTCTTTCTGCAATTAGAGGGTGTGTTGGTCAGGAGCCTAAACCAATAGCAATAGCTCATTAGACTTAGCAGCTCTGGTGAGTGAAATTTGTCAGACTGCAACAAGGATTCCTATAATTCTGATTCTAGCATTGAATAAAATCGTTAATGAGATTTTGCCAAACATCTCACTTGACGAAATCTACTTATTTTGTTGCACTTAATGGAGTAATGTTGAATGTATTAAAGATATTTGTGGTGTACGTTTTATTGTTGATGCATTAAACAGCATTCCCTACATAAGTCAGAATTCTACAAGTGTCCCCTGCACCTTTAATCACTTATACAAATTAGTATAACAAGCATACAAACTTTGTTAAATATACAGAATTTCATCAATTTAAAACATATGTACACATCCAACCTATTTAAAGAGAACATGTCACTTTTCAGGTGCATCTGTTTTTTGGAAAATGCACTAAAACAAGTTCTAATACATAAATCTCCCCCCCCCCCCCCCCTCCCCCCCCCCCCCGGAGAGAACGCAGACTAGAAAAGAACATGCTGTATGCAAATGCCCTGACTTGGTTTGAGAATCGGACATTGTTATGGTTGTTCCTGGGTGACTTCCTCCTTTCAGTTCCTCTGCCTCGCTCGCAGATATATCAGTTTGCAGAAAAGGCCTATGTGATCAGTTAGGGATTAGGAAATTTAGACACTTTCTTGTAAATTATAAAATATATATATATATATAATTATTGTTCTGTAACCCTTCCAGTGTTGCCTCATGACTTAAGATTTTCTCTCTAAGCAATAATTACACGTTATGCCTCCTTCCCGCAACTACCAGAACGGCAGGGGTACAGACTTCAGGAACCGTACCTGTGCCGCTGGAATGATCAGTTCACTTTTTAGGAAGATAAATTTGAACTCCAGCTCTGACACCTTTTCTAGAGAGCTGTGATTGAACAGCTTCCTTGATATAAGGTGTCAGGAATTAAAATAATCATAGGCTCTTGTGGGGTATAAATTTGAGGAGCTCTGGGGGAGTCCCAGCTAAAAGACAACAGCCAATCTGCTAGCTGGGTAGAAGTAGATTTTATTTAATAAGGTTAGACTTCTTTTCTTCTTGAAACAGTTCTTCCTATCACAATTCAACTGTTTTGTTTTACAGTTTGCAGAACAATATGACCTTTCTTTTCGTGTTTTGTGAGGTTTGCAAAAAATATAGTTTTGCTTTTTGAAACCTCAGTTTTACCTTGTTCTTTTTGTTTTTAGCTTGAAGAGAGACACCTTGTTTTGACATCCTCGCTTTATAGTACGTTTCAGAGCTGTAATAACGGAAGCTAGAGAGAACGAAAGAAAACTCAGCTTGACTACTGTCTGCGTGTCTGCGCTAGTCCCGAGGAGTTTCAAAGACGTGTTTTATTGATTGTGTAATTTCAGCAGGATGGACAAGCTCAGCTTGCACCCTGAAGCAGAGAAAGCCCCTCCAATTAATGACATATGTATTTATATTGTGCTGTAACCCGTCCTCTGCTGTTGATACCATGCAGTTACTTTGTATTAATCTAATGAATTCAGCAGAAAAAGGTGGCGGGACCCAAAAAGCATACACTTTTTTTCAATATTCAGACCCCCAAGTTTTACATTTGTTTATTTAATCTGGTTTCATTTAATAGGAAGAACAGCGATGCTTTTCGTTCAATATTTGGGAGTTCATAGCCTGGAAAAGTTTGGGGAGTGTAGGGTTTTTCCTAAAAATGATAAAATAGTTTAATTTTTCCCTTTAAATCTATATATCGCACTGTTGATTTATCACAACTCCTCCAGCTGTGGCCTTCAGCTAGTAGGGTATAATGGGACTTGTAGTATTACTCTAGCTGAAGGGCAAAAGGTTGCTCAAGCCTACTTTAAAAAATGACTTTGTCTTGTTTTAGAGATTTGTCTGGCACGGGTGTACTGTGGGCACTAGTATGTGGTGTGTGGGCACAGACTGCTGTGGGAATGTGCTGGTATACTATACTCCTGATGCTGGTGCTCTGTAGGAACACCAGCTGGGATGTGGGAGAGCATGTCAGATATTTCCTAACAAAATTAAAAACTTTCTAACATTTGAGCCTTGTTGCTAGCTTTTGGGTTAATTTGTCCAGGCCTTCATTAAGATCTGCATTGTACCCTAGCCATCATTGTGTTCTATATTGCATACCGGCCAACAGATTAGGGTCTATATTGTAAACTAGCCACCACAGTGGGGGCTGTATTCTATAATGTTCAACAGATTAGGGTCTATATTGTACACTAGCCATCACATTGAAGTTTGTATTGTATAATGGCCAACAGATTTGTGTTGGATTACCCCAAGTCAGGTTGCTAGTTTCACTGATTTTCTAAGTGAAAAGTGAGCACAACTCCTGCAGAGTAGTTCAAACTTAAACATGATACATGTCTACACTTTTTAATTACACAATTACTATTTATTTGCTATAAAAAAATAACAAACTTTTTTTGATTTGCATTTTGAAACATTCTGTTGTAAGTTCAATAAATGGAAGAAAATATACATTTTCAACTGCAACTATCATCGGTTTGGGGGCAGTAAAGGGACAATGATTTAGTTACAGACGATAGGTCACCCATCATCATTTAATTCACATGGCCTTAGGGCAGTATAAACAGTTTGCCCTGCTTACAGCTTAATCCAGTCATTTTTCAGAAAACCCATTTTTAATAAAACCATTTTTGAAATAACCCAACCAATTTCTTAATTACCTATTCCAGATTTTACTAGTAAATGTGATCGTTGAAGAGTGTAATCGGCCCAGTGCGTCTTTTGTCTACAGGTGGGCTGTAATGAGCGTCAGGCCTTGATCAAAACTGTATTTCACAAACATTTTCATTGTGGAGAGACTTAGGCAGAGTGATATACCCTCAAATCTAGTCTATCAAATGATACCACTTCCTTTACAGTTAGACCTACTGTACAGAGTTACAGTCGCTGCTGTCTCGTGCAGACTTCCTGCATCAGGATATGTAACATGTTCATTTTGTTTCCCATATACAGTATCTGAATAACCTTTCGGAAATGTCCAACATTTTATGAAGCTGGAGCTCTCTACATGCAGACAAACAGCAGTGTTTTAGGAAGTTCTGCACTCATTGTATTGTGTGACATTGCTCTAAAGAAGTTAGGAGCCAGTCAGTTCAATGTTTAATATTAAAATACCTCGCTGGCTTTATTACTGAGCTGAATGTTATACGAGAAATAATCTGTAATGCTCTTTCACCCCTGTGCAGCAGATTGCCATGCTCAGAGAGAGGTGCTTCTCTACCTTGCATAATTCTGAGACAGCAGGTTCTGCTCTCTACAGAAATAGAAATTGGTGCATTCATACTTAACTGAAATGTCCTGCTTTGCAATCTTAGCTTTTTGACCACAGTTATGATAATATCCTAACCAACACATTTTACTTTCATTTTTCATATCCGAAAAAAATTAACATTGAGCTTTAGTGTTCATGTGAGCCCCAGCAATATCATTTTATTTTTTTGTTTTGTTTTGTTTGTATTACGTTTTTTTGTGAGCTTTAAACTTGTATCTAGAGTCGATTGCATGAAACTGATTGGCCCTGTTGGCATAGAATGCACTTCGTAAGTGGACTACTGGACAAATGTGGGCACTTCCTTTATATACATTTATAGTGCACAAGGTACTGTGCAATAAATAAGAGCTAACTTCCACGTTTATCAGCTTTTCTTTAAAAGGTTTGTGTGCTTTCAGAGAACCCATTCTGCTGTAACATGTCCCCCATAGCATATAGATAGGCAATCTGCAGTTAAAGGGAGAAGGGAGGAGGGGGGGTTCATCATCATGATCATCATTTATTTATATAGCGCCACTAATTCCGCAGCGCTGTACAGAGAACTCATTCACATCAGTCCCTGGCCCATTGGAGCTTACAGTCTAAATTCCTTAATATAGACACAGACACACACAGACAGACTAGGGTCAATTTTGATAGCAGCCAATTAACCTACCAGTATGTTTTGGAGTGTGGGAGGAAACCGGAGCACCCGGAGGAAACCCACGTAAACACAGGGAGAACATACAAACTCCACACAGATAAGGCCATGGTCGGGAATCGAACTCATGACCCTAGCGCTGTGAGGCAGAAGTGCTAACCACTAGGCCACTGTGCTGCCTAGGGTTGTTATTATTGCTTATAGTAGACAACAACTTTAAGTTTGAGAAGTGTGTTTCTTTGATGATGGGAGAGACATGAGGACATTTTACTGCATAGAACTGCAGACTGTTGTCTTGCAAACAGAACTCTTCAGTTCATCCGTGTTTGTTTGTTTGCACCCGGGAGGAGGGAGTATGTAGAGTAATATCGGTCGCTGAGTAACGGGTTGGATTAGATGCCAGGTGAAACAGATGTAGTTGGGGGAAAAAAAACATTCTCTGTGTCAAAATGCCAGTTTATTTTTCAAAAAGTTGGCAGTGTTCTAGAGACAGTAAAGTATAGCACATTATGCTGATTATTTAAAGAACCTGATTTAAATAGGGGGGTGGGGGGGGGGGGGGGGGTGGAGCAGGTTCCAGTATATATTAGTGATTATAAATTCCATAGATTGCATTGTCGCTTTTTATGTAGTAATTCAGTTTCAGGTAATAGGATTCGGAGAGGAGTGTTTTTACATGGAATATCTATTGAAATGTGGCTTTGCAAAGGATTAATCATCCCCAGTTGTACAACATATTGTCTTCTATGGGTGACAGATTATAGGTATGAGTTTATTATTGCTAACTTGTTTTAATTAATTTTAGTTTTTTCGTGATCTGAGTTAGACCAATATATATTTAGTGAAAACATTTCACCTTTTACAAGCTTTTTTAATTTTGTTTCTTGACTTGCAGGAAACCATTTATTCCAATATTCTACCTGTGAATTCACTAGGACCTTGTGACATCACTGAGGCATGGGGCACAAAGTGCCTCTTCTTTGGCAATGTAATTTGTTCCTTGTAATGAGCAAGTCAAGCTGCTGTTTGACATAAATATATATCAAGGGCTGTGTTTTACTGAATAACTTTTGTAGGCTGTATGAATTATTTATACTTGGCTAAATAAACAATACACTCTTTTACTCCTCTGTGCAGGTTGCCAGATTAGGAGTGAGGTGCTTCTCGTACTGAGCAGACACAGAGTGACTGACATGTTGGAAGTCTTGCTCTGCATAAATCGAATATGTACGCTGGTTGATTCATATACAGTGGCAGGGCCAGTGATGTAAAAGCAGCTCTAATGACTCCTGTCCCAGATTTTAACCTGTATGAGATCATGTTAGGACTCTGTCCTTAATATGTGGAAGGTGGCCTTAGCTGTCTGTTACGGAGTGGAGAGGTTTTTAACAGGACTGTAGGATTCATATCTGAAAATTAAAATTTTGTGGTTTAGTGGTCCTGTATGCATGTCCAGATATTCATATGTGCTGCAAATATATGGTATATATCTGGATTTTGAAGAAGAAAAAAGTTATATTTGCCATTGGAAAACAAAACCTATTAAAAGTAGATGAACTGTTTCCATAAAACGACAGTGTTTGTTGGGAAGCCTTGGATTTTAAAGCAGGCAAAAGGTGGTCTGGTCAGATGATTGCGTTACCAAGCGAATTGGGCATATGGTCGGGCAGAGAAGGACGTAACCAATGTGGGTTTGCAGAATTGCCAGTAGTTAAAAGATATTCTAATTGACAACATTTGACGGTATGCATGAAATATTGGATTTGTCTCTCTCTTGTGTATGATGTTTGTAAACTAAAACCACAAGAAATTGAGTAAAGATATTCTTGTTTCCCCAACAGATAAACTCTCAGGTTGACTCACAGTGTGGTTAGGTCTCTGGATATATAAAGAGATATCAGTATGGGACATTTTCCACAGAAACAACACATGACTTCTTTACACCTTTGTGGTTAGATGTCAGTAAGTCACCCTGTTGCTGCTTTCTGATGTTCAGCTACAATCGTGGGCAAATTCTGCCTCCAGCTTTTGAGGGATGACATAACCCAGCAGTCTAAAGACTTCCTGGTAGAGAATTCGGACGGAAATTAGAATGGTATACGTTGGTTAGAAGGAAATGGAGTCTGGAAAGTTTCAGAGAAGTTTCAAGGTGTGCAGGTTCCACCTATATAGTTCCAATCTGATAAACTCTTGCTTATTCTGTTAAACTTTCTCAATATCTTATGCTTTAATTGCTGCCGTTCTTTTGTCCATTTTGTGTCTCTACGGGAATATTGACCCGTTTCTCTTCTGCTGCTCCTGAGCTTTTCAGATCTTTATTATGTCCATCATCGTTGCACCTTTCTTTGCTAAATGTTAGGCCTCCTGCCCGCTGGCATTTTACTTGTGTTTCTAATGCTGGTAGGTTTGTAGGTTCTCCGAGGCTTTGAAACAGGAATTAGCTTTACAATAAACGCTACTGCAATGCTAGTAAAAATACCAGTGTGTATGGTGACACTGGAAACAATAGTTTCTAATGTCAAATCCATTTACATGTCTTTCACGGAGGCTTACAATGCATTTACAAAAAACAACAACAAAAATATATATATATATATATATATATATATATAT
The DNA here is from genome assembly GCF_038048845.1 of Mixophyes fleayi. Lineage (NCBI taxonomy): Eukaryota > Metazoa > Chordata > Amphibia > Anura > Limnodynastidae > Mixophyes > Mixophyes fleayi. The sequence continues at coordinate 127,407,639 of NC_134409.1, read as the reverse complement.
ATATATGTATAATGGTCCAGTGTCTTAAATCCCATTGTACATGGACGAAGGTCTGTGCAGTGTTGGACCGATTTCCATCAGGGAATGGATAATAAACTGGGTTACCTAATGGAGAATGCATCATTGCATGTTTTCATTGTATGTCCAGCATTTCAGCAGAGTTTCAGTCCTATATGTAAGGGTACCATTGCATTGTATATACCACAAGAATGTTTGCTCCTAGTTCGCCTCTGGGTTCCGTATTATTTCATAGATACAGTGCAATCCTCCTTCCCACAAGCCTTCATACGCTGTAATGTGACTGAGTCCTAAAGAATTTGCTAATCTCCACTTGTAAAATCCTTTGAGCACAATGCAGCGCAGAGGAGAGGGATTAGATACAGAATGCATTGCCTATTTGAAAGCAGATATTTTTTTCTTCTTATGGTGTTAGATAAGACAAAGCAGGGAACTTGTAGCACTTACATGTCTTCAATACAGCAACATCTTTGAAGATAAGTGAATTGTCTTGCGATTATCTGGTTTCTCTTACACTGATAATCATATTATATTGTTTGTCTCTGTGACTAGGGAGGTAACAGACTAATATTACATATATATTGGCTGTCCTTTCTAGTATTGAGCCAGAGACTAAAGTCATTTACAACAGATTCGGCCACATATTGATACGAATAGGAGCAATGATTTACGTATTTAAATTAGGCGTGTCCTTGAAATGTCTCTAATTTTAGCTACTGAATGTGATAATTCTGTGATCTGCATACTAAAATTGTGTGGAAGGCTGGACTGAGATGCAGTTTGACAAATTTTAAGAATTTGGCCAATCCTGAATCTTGCTTAAATCCTTCAGGAGTCATTTGAGTCCTGCATCGTATCCAAGAGTCAGTACAGCTCTGATTTTTAGCAGAGAATGTGCACCATTCCAAAATCAAAGGAGGATAACATATCAAAACATAAAATAAAAAAATGGTTAATCATAAAATAAAAAAACGAAATAAATGTACAAATATAAAAGCACCAAATACAAACATGAAAACAATGACTATAAAAATACTGGATAAACCTAAAAATACTATAAAAAGTTATATTGGTAAACTTAAAAATAGAAAAATAGTCAGTATACCAGTTAGTAGTTCAAAAAGTATAAGGTAGCATTTGTTTAAGAACCAAGCGTTATATGATTCTAAAATATTAGCTGTTCAAATAAAAGGGTAAATTACAGTTTTTGTGTGTGTGTATATGTATATATGTGTATATCTATAATATAAAATCCTAGTGGCGTGTGTTAGTCTGTGTGTGTGTGAAAAAAAAAAACCCCAAGCTGCAGCGCCACCTGTTGGGCGGAGTTATACACTAACCTACTAAATTCTTAGTGTGTGTGGAAAAAAAACTCAGAAAGGGCTGAAATTTGGTATACTAAGATGTTTTTAATTTGTTATTTTAATTTGTTAATTGTTAAAAGTGTTTATAAAGATTTTAAAAAAATATATATATATTTCTTGAAGGAGAAGTGACAGTTGGGAGTGGTTGGAGGTTGCCGGGGGTGACAGTTGGGAGTGGTTGGTGGTTGCTGGGGGTGGTTGCCAGGGGTGACAGCTGGGAGTGGTTGGTGGTTGCCGGGGGTGACAGCTGGGAGTGGTTGGTGGTTGCCGGGGGTGACAGAGCGAGAGGAGTGTGATACTCAGGACCGCTGAGAGAGATCCCTGTGTTTGGATAGACATCTGGATAGATGTGGCGATAAAGATGAAGGATGAGGTGATGGAGAAGAATGATGAGGTGGTGACATGTGGACAAAACCACGTTAAAAAAGGGCGCTTGCGTCGGGAAGTAACGCTCTTCCCCTGAGGAGGCCTGGCCTAGCCCAAAATGCATGACAAGAACCTTTTTAACACCTTAAGTAGCTTGATTTGACTAGAATGCATGAGTATCATGCACGGGTTAACTTGTGTGTGTGTGTGTGTGTGTATATATATATATATATATATATATATATATATATATATATATATAAATATATATATATAAATTGTCTTACATAACGTGAAATGCACCTTTGAAACCACGTGCCCACAGTGCCACCGCCCGTTAGGCAGGCATAAAACTGATGGTTTCTGTGTTCCAGGAGGTCAAAACAGACTTTAGCGTGACTTGGCTTGGGCCAAGTGTCCACTTGCACATGGGCCTGCTCAATATGTAAAACGCCCCCCCCCCCCCCCACCCCGACCATTGTCAATGACATTCAATCACTGTATTTGGTTTCTTTTAGTTCAGATATTTCGATTGTTCGACAATTAATTTTTTAGTCTATTATAAATAGGATCAGTTTCTGCTTTATAAGTATTTAAAGCAGATGTCCCCTCAACCCTTTAGTTTAAATACATCTCCTTCAATTCATAAGATGGTTGGCAAATGTTTATATTTGTTTTTCTGCTTCCTTATGGTTGAAAATCAGATTTATTAGGTAGCTTCTCTTCCACATACACAATTTCTCATTTTGCCATCGTGTTTAGTGACCATTATAACAATGGCAATTCTAACTAGCTGTGGAGCACACCAAAGATCTTAATAAAACAATTATTTGGAAAGATCCATGAGAAAAGTGATGGCCTAAGTGTGAAATCTTTGATTGCCTGGTACTTAAAAGCAAATGTATCTCTAATTGATCAATTGTCCTCCTTGCACATGCTCCGTATGTCACGTGTTTTATCATTTAGATCTGTCTCTGTGCAAACTGTTTAGGGAAAAGATTGTTTATAAAAAGATCTTTTGATTACAATTCTTAGAATTGTTGCAGGTGTGGGTACCCTAAGGGCTAACTGTTTTGAGAATTGCAAAATTGTAACTTTGTAATAAAAAAAACAACACAGTAGTCTTTGTTGCCTGCCAAGTTATATTTAGTTAATAAGGAAGGGCATCTGAAAGTAAACTTAGTACGTCAGCTGAAACCTCCAACAAGTAGGTATGTTAGAAATAACGATGTTTGTTTTTATCAGAAGACTGTAGAAGAGTTTATAACAATCATTTACAAACCATCTTATGAATTGAGGGATATTAATTTAAAAATAAAATGAATAAAAAAACAAAAGAAATGTGTTGAGTTTATTTTAAATTATTGGATGTAACATTTTATAGTGCTTGCTGAGTAACGAGTGTCACTACTTCAACACAATTGTAATTCTTTATCTAAAAAGGACTTAATGTGACATAATAGAAAAACTGTTCTATTCTTCATCAGGAGTTCTACACACGCACGGACATGTCAGTCCTGCCCTAGAATCATGGATAAGCCACAGTGTGCAGTTGGCAGTGGGAGACTGGGAGGGCTCTACTCCGCCACTTGCTGGTTACATAAAGTATTACAGCAACTGTGCCTAGCACCTGTGTAAGGTGGGTTCTTAACATACAGGTCTGGATCCAAAAAGTTGGGTTATCATTTAGAATAAGTCACCATGATCCTTTTTTTGCAAAGTAATGAAAAATGTAAATTCCTACTCAGTATCACTAATTGATAACAAGATTATGGTTGGATTTGCCGAACCTTCTGAAAGGGAAAAGTGGAGGTGTTGCATATAGCAACCAATCACATTCTAGCTATCATATCTAGAAAATACTAGATAAAGTCTATTTAGAATCTGATTGGTTGCTGTGGGCAACACCTTCACGTTTCCTTTTTAGAAAGTGCAGCAAGATATGAGAGCTGAGATTACAATCTTTTCTTACTCTATACATGCCCTCTGAAATCTTTAGCAAAGATAGGGTAGAAATCATATATGCTTTTTTTCCCACCTGCAAAGCAGCATAAAAGTTAATAAGAATAATTTGGAAATTGTGGCATTTGACTCAAAAAAGACCCTTTTGTGTGAAGCTCCCTCTTAAGACAGAATACTCGGGCATACAGCTTATTTACGTACTTTTATCTGCGTTCTAGCCAATAAAGGTTAATAAACTCTTGGAATATACAGTAACCATGTAAGCTTTAGAATGGTCTGCTTCAGTTAACCCTTGCTGTAATTCTACAGGTTTCTCCTTAAGGCACACAAGATAAATCATACATCAAATAAATAATACACAAGCATATTGGCATTTTTCCTAAGCGAATCTCATTTTCAAAAGGCGACTGCTATACATTCTCTTTGCTGTTTTTTTTATTATTATTCCTGCTATTAAAGTATATTTTTCTCCCTTTTTTTTTCTCCTTAAGTAGATACTGCTCGGAATGGCTGTACAGTGTAGAGTGGTCTGCTATTATTGCCTGCTGGGCAGTGAATTATGCCAGTGTTTTACACTTGTGAAGTAAAAGCGGATTAGACCAGCGATCAATGCATTATCCCATATTTCTCATTGTGCGCTGTGTTTCTTTTTTTTTTTTAACAAAAAAAAAAACCTTTGTAGACTAAATGGCTACTAATGGCATAATTACAATTGTTTGTCACCATCGTAATGTGTGATTTCCTATCTCATCATGAGGATGTAAGCTAGATAAAGGAGGAGTTTTGGCAGCAAGACAACGTGCCGTGATTTATTAGAGACCAGATGTGGTTGTTAAAAGCTTTTCTGCGAGAAGCCTCAATTGAGTGATGCGAATCTGGGACACGAGTGTCTCCATAGTCTGTAGCCTTAGCGTGAGCGACACTGTTATCACGAGCCTGCGCAAATTAACAGCTTGCTTTATTGTCGCGTAGGACTTATTGCGTAAATCAATCTTTTGAGCAGTAAGTGATTTGTTTAAAGTGGACACATCGTCTCCAGACAATACCACGTTGAGATGCTTAGATAAACATTAATTCAGCAATAAAAACGGTATCGTTTTGTGAGTTGTCGTTTTTGTGCTTGACCCTGACAGCCGTGGAGTGTTTGTTTGAATGCCGCCGGCATCAGGGAGGAGCTTTCGGCAAAGGCGAGAGAAGTGACTAAACATAAGTGTTGCTGTCACAAAGAGCGTAACTAAAATATTAATCGGCATAGCTAGCTGAACCATAACATAGTGAAGAGTACCCGTCGTTGGCACGCAGTGGGCGTAATTCACAAAGTGCAAAATGACAGATGCAGAGGAGGGGCTGTGTGCCTAGATTTACGCCAAAGCGGATGAGGATCAAGATGGCAGCATTTACAGAGGAATTGGAGGTTGCATCAGCCGCTGAGAGGTGTTGGGTGGAGCGAGGGCGTTCTTGTACTGTGTAGCCACGCTGGAGCACTGGGAAAATTATGTCATTATGCGGAGGAAAGGGGAACAGTACCATTGTTAGGGTCGTTACTCGCTGTCTGGAGGGGGGGGCTCACGGCCTTTCCAACTCTGCAAAGACTTTATTTTTGCACCAACTCAAGCTGGCAGAGGTCAGGTTTCATCCTACACATATTGCACCTTCCAGTTGTACTTCGGTTGAGAAAATGAAGAAAAGCTTTAACCAGGCAAAATTACCATAGGTGATAAAGTCAGGTGTGTCAATGTCCCATCACTAACATGATTCATTCAAGGCTTAAATAAGGCCAAACCTAGCAGTATTTTAGGAGAAAAATGTATTTAATGGAAGGGGTGGTTCTACATGGGTGGGATATTGGATTTTTCCACCTCACAGCATAACTTGGTGTATTTATAGATTTGCAAATCCTGAATAGGTGTGCTTTGGCCGCAACAGGGCCGGCTCTATAGGTGCTACCACTTACTGTTTTTACGACTACTATTTTTCAATTATTATATGCATAGATTGTTAATTAGACCTAAAGACTCTTTGAATGTTGAGTTTCTTTGTTTAATTTTAGAAGCCAGTCCTTGCAAAAAAAATGGCTTTCTTTTTTTAGAATCAATTGAGATAAAATTACTAGCGGATAAGACCTGAAGCATGGCCTTTGCTACTCTCACCCCACTCTTTCACATTAGAAACACAGTCATCCTTTTAAACACTATATACTGCAGCCGTTTGGACCTGGAGCACATCATTCTAGCAGCGACACGGAACCTCCTGGCTGTCGATGAATACAAGAGTTCCAGGGATGCTGGAATTGCTGTTCATCTTATATAATTACAGTTTATATATGTTCATTTATAGATATGGCATTGCAGCCTCTTTAATATATTTTATAGCAATTGGATAGGGCTGTATTTTAACTATATAGGAGCAGGTGGATTAAGCAGACAGCCGCAACAGTAGTAGGTTTGGATTATGGCAAAGTTGCTTCTGTAACAATGTTGCATTGAAATGACAATGACAACTATGTCTAGTTTCCCTGCATCCATTGTGATTAAACTTGCTTTAAGCTGAAACCACTGGTTATATCATATGAGCCAGAGAGCTGCTTTTTATGTACTAGTTGTCCCCAATACGGTATCAGAGGGTGGTTGGAAGCGAGCATGGAAAGTTCATGAACAGGTAAAGCACCGTACTCCCCACTTCCTGTTATTTACTGTAGGAAACTGTATATATATATATGTGTGTATATATATATATATATATATATATATATATATATATATATATAATTATATAATGTATAAATACTGCTTCTCACATACTGTATGTTTATGTACTACAGCCGGCCTGTTTCTATGTATCTGCTGGCAAAAACATTTAAAGAGAAAGTTGAATACATTTGTTCCTTGAGATACTCAAGTATGCTACCATTTTTCTTGATCATTTTACCCCTCAATGGCACTGTACTGTGGCTATCTATGGCTGATATTTAATTACTTTTATGGCTTGCAGAGGAATAGTTAGTGAACACATCATAGTAACAAATGGAGATAACCATGCTAAATTTAGACTTGGGCAACTTGTTCCACAGTTGTTGGGAGAATCACAAGTTGCTCTACAATATAGCGTTCTTGTCTATGTTATTTTGCAGATATAAACTGTTTCGTGATTATTTCTTTCAGTTCATATACAATTACCTATTTCAAACCACTTGGGCGAATTGAATTGTTTTTTTGTTTTAGTTTAAAACTTTGCAAAAGTGGACCTGTCCTCTCCAGGCGTTCTATTTCTGCAACAGTATTCATGTGAATGCAACCAATCAATTCATTAGAAATCAGTGGCTCATGTGTATAGGCTCCCTTGCCGTGATGTGCGGGGCACTGACGAGTTTTGGGGAGGTAGATCACCTTCCCTGATCCTGCCTCCCTCCTCAGAAGTGGTCGGCCCTTTATGATGACATGGTTTTACGAAAATTGCGTCATCGTGGCCATGCTTCGCATGTAAATGCGACATTGTGCAACTTGCTGCTTGGTCTTCCCCTCTGGGATCTACTGGAGAAGATGCCCAAATAGTAGATAAGTATGGAAATAGGTCATGAGTGTCTCAGTGAAGTCTGTAGTTATTAATGAAGTGATATTTCTCATCAATATTGGTTTATCTATAATTACCCATAATATCTGACTGAGAATGGCCTTTTGGGTATTCTGTTGTCAGCCCTACATGACCTCACTCCAAATCACCTCTGGGGCTAATGGAACACAAAAGAGAGGCACCAGTAGACCTTACCAACGCATGATGTTCATGTTTAGAACCACAGAGGGGGTAATATTGTAGTTTCTACATCCTAAATACCGGGAACATCTGGGATAAATGATTACATTTTCTTATCTTGAAAACAATAATTTCTTTTCAGTTCTTTTTGCAAAACATATCCCATTTTTCCACGTGTGTGAGCTGAAAATATGCACAACAGTTTTTTTTTTAATAAAGATACTTTAATCGTTATGGCAGTGTTTTCATACTTCTCTTATCTTCCTGCCTTCTGTTAATATAATATTGATAATTGATAACATTCCTGAGATCGCTGGCACAAAAATGAGCAACTATTTTTATTTTAAAAAGTCTTTTAGTTAACTTTTGCTAAAGTCCTTTTAAACTTGATTTGACCCAGACAGTTTTTCAGCATACAAATGTGAGGCCCTTGGAACGGGCCACACTTACAGTTGACACAAATGGGTTCGTATTAATGTATAATGTATGTTTTCCCATCTCATACCTCCCAGCATGCAAGTGGTAAGACAGGGGGCGTGGCCCCATCTAGATGGGGACGTGGTCACACCCCTAGAAGCTGCAGCTGCCCACTAGCTAGCTCCCTTCTCCTAATATTCCCACCCATGAGACAAACAGCCCTAAAGAGCTTTAAATTCGGGACTGTCCCCCTGAAATCGGGACAATTAGGAGGTATGTCATCTCACAAAGGGCAGCAAGGAATAGCCCCAAGCACTTGTCTAATAGGGCTAATTGTGATTACTTTACCCCCACCTTACTGGGGAGGGGGAGGTGCAGAGACGTGATTGAGCTTACAACACTAGACTGGTGGTAACTAGTTCTCCTTCAGCTCCACACCAGACGGTGGGACAGGTTAGGATCCCCAGCACTGGCCTTGTAACATCCCTGAGCTGAAGTACTGAGGCAGTATATCACAAATCAGAAAGATGACACCTTAGTAATAATTTTCACCTCCCAACATTGACCCACATGCAAAAAGGAGCGTATTCAGATGGAGGGGTACATGCCACTCCCCTGGGGGTATGGCCATCACTTCCAATGAGCTAGGCCGCCTCCCTTCCCATTAAAGCACCTGAACTTTCCACAAGCACCAGCTCACCAGGGTGATGTTCACAAAAAGGTGTAAATAAAATGCAAAAAAACTAGTGTGCATGGCAAAGTAGCTTAAGAACATGTGTGCACAAAACAAACATATTTAAATTATTTTTTATCCCTGTCTTCATATCCCCGCGTTTTTTAAAACAATGAGTATCTAAGAGATCTTCTGGGAGAGCTGCCATTTGTGCGATGCAGGGGATTCCCCTACTAGTACTGGCGATCTCTGCTGGACAGATCCGGGACTGCTGAAAAGAAATTGCGAGAGGGGATGTATTTGATGAACAGGAAGAGACTCCTGAATTGATGGTCATGAATTGTATCCGAGTAAGAATCTTATGGGACGGTTGAGGGAGCTTGGTCGATCTGCTTCTTTAAAAAGAAAAACAGGTTGTATAAATCACTCCTCCGCTCCCCTTTTAAAGGCTGTAGTCGATGGTATATTAGAAGTACAATGGGCTCTGGGTGGCGGTAAAGAATAGCCCCTGCTACATATGTCTTTATACCTGATCATCTGCTAAATTAATGTCATTTTTTCATATCTGCTCTAGACTACTTTTGACTTTCATTTCTTCATTAGAGTACAAGGTAAGCATCATACATGAAGGATTTTAACAATAGACTGCAACATTTTCCTAATTCAGTGAAATGTTCGACGAACATGAGAGAGACTGGGGTAAGAGGCTTGCTGAAGTCTTACTTACATCCACTTTATGAAAGAAGATCTGAGTCCTGGAGTTACTATTCTTACTATAATCTGTGCAGGGTTCCTTTCCAAAAAGGCTTTTTATTACTTTTCTCCATTATGTTATTAATGGAACCATCCATATTGGAAAATACAGCATGCCTGGGAATCATCAATTGCAATGGCAACACGTGTTAGGCATAAAGCTATAATACATGGACCATGGTTCAGATTTCTATCATTTTGGTCTATAATCCGTTTTTATTGATGTCTGTTAATGATCCCTACGACTGCCTGCATATTTTTTGTTCGGTTTTCTGCTGTGTGTCTTCCATTCAGAACGTATAGGTTTGGGATACACATGACGGGTCTCAGCGTCGTCGAATAGAACGAATGATCTTCTGTGGAGAAGCGCGCACAGAGCGCTGTGATTGGCGTTGGCCGTCAGAAAACGTGCAAGAGCATTTCCTTGTGCACCAGTTAGAGCGTTCTGTGTACGTCTACATAGAGGACAGAGTGTCCTACGCAACTTTCGGACCTGGTGAAGTTTTTTTTTTTTGTGCAAAGCCTATCAGAGACCTAAATAAGAGACCCTTGTTTACCTACATGCCTACATTTGAGGCAAAGCAACTATGCAAAATATATCTAAGCAAATTGCACTGGAGTTACACAACATGTCTATTTAACTTGTGTCCGGTTTTAAATGGCTGATTTGACGACCCTAATTGAGGAATTGACCCAGCACTGTGTATCGAGTGATTGGTGTGGAGCAGACGCTTGGCATTGAATAAGTATCCATAGGACTTAAGGGATTTAAATAATTAGGAAATAATGTCATATTACTCAGTTCTTTGAACTCTTTCCTCGATGGTGCTCTGTGATTAATTGATTTGTCTTAACCACTTCAGTGCTGTTACGCCTTCTAGCTGCAGCGACTTTTAACATGTTGCAATTTCCAAGGAACCGCAAGGATTATTGAAATAAAAACAACAGCTGCAATTGTTTTAAATGTTATCAGATTTGCCTGTCATCTCATGCCTTTTTAAGTTCAATCGAAATTTTATACTTACAGCTGCAACGCAGATTTGTTACCAATAGATTTTGTAATTGTTTTTTTATATGTCTCTTTTCCGACCTGTTTCAGATATTTTCCTATGGAAAGTGAAGTGAAAGATTAAACTCTTCCTTATTATATAATATCCATATGTAAGCCTGAAGTATTTTGGCATGAATTAGAGCAGAGCTTTTCAAAACTTCTTAAGCCCACGTCCACGCCAAGCTTTTTCTTTGGGCATGCAGGAGCGAAATGAAGTGTGTGTAGGTGCATCATTTTACAAATTCAATCTCACACCTCTAAATAAGGTCACTGTGGTATTGAGACCCAGAAATAAACATAGATCAGAGATGTTAGACAGGTTCATTCTTAGGACTGCAATAAAGCTATGGACGGCGTATAATATGCTTGTTTTCCGTGCATGTAAAGTAATCGCCACTCAGCATTGGTGGCGAGTAGACCAGTACTGGGTGCCTCCCTATATGCTATACATTGGGGGCATGTTTATTTAAGGAGGGGTTGTCCAAACTTGGACAGCCTCTTTTGAATATGGTGTCCACCATGGGACAAACACCTTTTCATAGGTTCCCAGTGAGGGATTCCCACCTTATTAGGGTACGTCAGAAGGTATTTTCATATCTTACAGAGGTGGCTGGGCTTGTCATAACAGAAATTAAATATATCATGGAAAGCCTTGTCCTTTTTGCTGGATAAACCATTACCACTTGATGACAATGCAATTCATTCTGATAATAATCCATGTCCTTAACAGAGAAAGTTCCCAACTATTGGCAAGGTGCTGATGTACACTGAGAGAAAATAAAGATGATTGAGCAACCCATGTGGAGAAACATCTGTTGACCAGGAAAATGAAGATAATTTTCTTTAACAATGTTTTCTTACTTCAGATGCGTCATCATTTTGAAGATTAAGTCACATGGTTAGGAAAACATGCCATATCCAAATGCCTGCTTGTAGCTTCTCCAGCATTGGCTCACCAATTAAAGGACAGGTTTTTTTATTTATTTACGAAAATCATGTTTAATTGAGCATATTGTTTCCCTCTTTCTGGAATAGATCAGAGGTCTCGACGCCGTAGCTTTTAAAGTGAATTTGTCAGCAACACACAGTAGACAGAGCCATTTTGTGGGCTGGATTAATATTCCTGAGATTGCAGCCTGTTGGTTCACTAGGAACCAGTGACATCATGCAGAACCCCACCCCCTGTGGTGTCACTGGTTCCTAGTGAATTAATAGTCTGGATATTGACTCCACCCACGTAAAACCTGTCTTTCTCCTTTGTGTGGATGGTGGGTAGACTTTAACATGACCCATTTTACTCGATGCCCATACTCAAAATGGTGCACAGTGATTACTTATTAAACAGTGACGGTTTTCCTTTAGGACATGGGTATGTCTTAATTTTATGCCGACATGATCCATTTTGTCCATTTGCTTGCATGTTACTAATATATCTTTTACATGAGACATGTTTTAAGCTTAGTATGTATATTTATTTATATTTTTCCCTGTAGAGAAGAACTCACTGAGCAATGATTTCCGCTCAATAGAAGATCATGTGACATTGTCCCAAACCACCCATTACATGGGGTACTGCATTAGTTGGCTGGTCTGAAGCCATGAGCAATTTCTGAATGACTTTTTTAGTATTAAACATGGACATTCAAGGAAGTATATTTCCTTTTACTTTACAGCATATCCAAATATTTCTCTCTGCTTTAGATCAATTTTATATACCTGACCTGATATTCCTCATTCGAAATCCAGTGTATATGCTTCAGACTATCACGTCTGCTCTAACCGCCCCCCCCCCCCCCCCCTGCGATACAACGAAATCCTGAGATTTACATGCTAAGCTTCGGCAACGATGATCAAGGAGTCGTTTCTTAGATAGTTTAATTATCTTCTACAGAACTTTAACTGCAGTAACGTCTTGATTGTCACTAATGAAACTTAATAAATAGTCCAACTGTCAATCAGGAGAGTAATTGGTAAGACAGACACAGTATTTAAAACCTGTGCTTCGCCAATGCCTGTTACGATTCACAATAGTGGAGCAAACCTGGGAGATGGAGTTATTCAGCCAATTCTGTGATACATTTATAAAACAGTCTGGTGTGGAAGTGGTCTAGTGCTTTCTTTTGCACCATATTTAACAACCGTTCCGTGATACTTTATAGTCCCTATTACGTCCCATTAGAAGAAGTGTTGAGATTCTGAGTATATGAAATCATAGTTATGACACTTATACATGGTACACAGAAATGTTGTAGCTTTAAGGCAGTAAAAAGTGATCTCGTAGTCAAGGCAATCGGAGGCTGCTATAAATGTGCAGTTTCAAGTCGTTGTCGACTGACAAGATGGATTTTCGACTCTTGTGTTCCTGCCCCTTTTAATACCCATGATGCAATTTTCTGTTAATATGTCTAACATTCAGACCATTTTAGAAAACATTTAAAGCCGCAATCCCATGGAATAAAAAACGGGTGTGCTTTTATTGCATAAATCAATATACCTAAGGTTTTCCCTTGCTTTTTTTTTTTTACAGTCTGCTATTAATGGTTTATGGTTATGGACTACCATGGCAACCACAGTCACATGGCACATGAAGTGAGCAGAGAGGCTTTATAACCCCCTCTGCACTCTGTCTGCACTGTGACATCCTTCTCCTCCTACCCCCTCTGCCATCACATGACATGCATTCTTAAAATGTACTTAACTTTAAACTAAAGAAAAAAAAAATCCTCATTGTGGGATTGCTGATTTAATTTTGTTTTGTTTTTTCACTTAGATACATTTTGGAAATGAATCAGTGCTAGTGTTTAATTCAGTAGTACGTTACTGGATCAAAAATGTGTTTGGAAATAATTACAAAATATTAAAACTATCACTGGATTAATGGTCAATTAGTGAATGAACCATGGTTATCCTCCCAAATTCATAATTACGTGTCAATTTATAAAGATGCTTCAATAAAATAAATTTGTGCAATATAAAAATAAATGTTTTATTAATTGATGCTATATGCATGCTATAGTAGTTATTGATAATAATTAGGGTATGTTCATTAAGTGTTATGAATGGATATGAATTCTTATTTTTTATTCATAGCTATTTTCAAATACATATCTGATTTATTAATTTATTGCTGAGAAAAGCACTAGCACCGAGAGTGATTTGTTGTCAAATTAGTTTCTCTTTCTTTTTCTCATTAGTGGTCGGGAAGTTCTTATCAGTGGCTTTTACATTAATGATAAAGATCTGGTAAGGGTTGGTAATTTTTTTTTTTCTCTGTGTTTCCTAAGCGTTTATAAATTCACGTTGATCTATATACCCACCAAGTACTGAAGAGTAAAACTGGTTCGAGAACCACTTCAAAACAAATTTAAAGCTCGAAAATTCAAATTGAAATGTTGCACTCTCGATAGACTGATAAACGTGACTTAAATGTGAGCGACTTGAACGGTTTCCACCATGTTTGAAAATGAGCTGGTTCAGGCATAAATGGCTACATCGTAAGGGATTTTTAACGACACTCCGTGTGAATTTGAACAGGCTATCGTGGTGAAAGTCGCCTCTTGACATTTATTAAGATCCTGCCGAGGCAGCTGAGCGATAGTCGCCCAGGGCGGTAAGAGTGAACTTGGCGGTTCGGCGGGCCAGTCTCTGCTCATGCATGAGCAGCGGAACTGAAAGTTAAAAGCTAATATTTTTCTAAGTGTAAAGCATTTTTGTGATTCATATTTCTTCTTTTATCACAATCATATTTAAATAGACTAGGAGAAGCTATCACCTATGAGACCTGGGGACTATTATAATGGGTGGGGGCTGCCGCCATCACCGGTGGTGACCACTGGATGGGCTGAAGCCCTGTCTTTGGTGAAGATGCACAGGTTAATTTTCACCTGAAATCTATCAGTGTTTTGTAAATGCCGTTCGTATGAAAAGTGGCGCTTGTGGATTTGTGTAGACAAATCGTAGACCGGTTTGCATCTGTATGCATTTCAGTATCTGCCAATACATCATGAGATGGGCTAATCTTACCTCCGGCTGTCAGACTTGCAGAGGGCAGCATTGCTGGCGGACGCAAGACTATCTGGCACTATTTGGACTGTCTGCTACCAAATCCTAACTGCTTGCATGCATCAGAAGAGTGCAACAATCCTAATCAAGTGTCGCCAGGCAGTACTTCACCGGACCACCAGTACAGCAGTCATAAGCAATAGTTTGCCTGTCAGGTCACTTGTATAGTACTGGTCTTAGGATGAGGGTGTTACTTGTTAATGCTCTAGTGTTCCTGATAGTGGATCTTGACAATGTGCTCTGTTATGAGACATTGAGGATAAGAAACACAGTTATAGTGGTTCATATGACAATGTATGTCTATATATATATTACATATTTGATGCTGGTTTTGGTCCCTTCTGCTAAACAGGTGGTCTCCAGTGTCGATTCTGAGCGTTGTTTTAATCATAGCTTAGTTACCATGGAGAAATATGCAGTCTCTCAGAAATACACAGAAGTGAAATTTCTACTGCATAGATAATGAGCTAAATTTAGAAATTATCTTACGCTTACCACTTCCTTTTAAAGAAAAAAAAGCCAACACATATATGAGTAATAATTGTAGTTACATGTCTGTCGTGAAACGATTTCTTAATGTGGATTGACAGGGTGAGCATGAACAGAATTGCTTATTTTCGCAAGCAATATGGCTGACATGACCTTTCCCGGCATGTATTGTAACAGTAAATTGGCATATGGATTTCCCATTTGTTCTTATAAAGCTTCGGATAGAGTAACAGTTGATAAAAAGGCTCCATCACATTATTACCATTTAATGGAAACCAGCGTTTTTTCACACTCTGTTTTCTGAGGGAATTTCAGGAAAAAGACAACATAAGTAAATACTGTTTATGTGGAAAACATGACCTTAAAATGTACATAGTTTGTAAGTAGCATTTGTGCAATCATTGTTGTTTTCGCAGTCTTGTTTCTGTGGGATTTGTACATTAACATAATTTATCATAGACTTGCTGTTGACAGCCTATTATTTAGGTGTATTGCACTTGTCTGTATCACTCTCCATCCATATGAATGTAAAAAATATGCCACACCCAGTTCTTATGTTGCCTTTTTTAAATATGTAATTTTATCGGCTGATCAATATTATTATTTATTTATTTATTTATTTAGTGTCTTGCTTATTACACAGTGATGTACAGAGAATATGTCATTCACATCAGTCCCTTACCCATTGGAGCTTACAATCTAAATTCTACCGTACACACGGACAATGGTCAGTTTTTATCAAACCAGTTAACCTATCAGTATGTGTTGAAAACACGGAGAGAACATACAAACTTGATACTGAAAGAGCCATCGTGGGAATCAAACTCATGACCCAGGCGCTGTGAGGCAGCAATACTAACCACTGTGCCAAGCAATATGCATCAAATGAAATTAAAATATTTTAATTTTAACAGCAGATCTGCTAGATGTCCTCTTGACCTCACTCATTAAAATCTTGATCAGGGTTTTCAGATAGCGATTGTTTTAAATGGGTACTGCTGCCTTGGACACAGGCCACTACTGCATGCGTTGGGAGTGCAATTTTCTGGACTAAGCGAATATTCATGAAATCAATTCACTAGGAACTAGTTACCTCACTAAGACACCAGGCATAATTAAGTAGTGACATCACGGAGGCACAAAGTGCCTCATGCCTCCCTGACATCAATTTTTCCTACTGAATTGATAGTCTGCATTGGTTCAGCAAACACCTGGGGGTATATGTATCAAGCTGCGAATTTTACAGCGGTTAGAAATGGCTGCAAATCACTAGAGATCACTGCCGGTTTGAGTGTCCAAGTCGCCATGCGTATGAAGTAGCGATTTTGGAGTCTCAAATTAGAAATTGCAGTCAATTTCGATCGGGTTGCAGCAGTTTTTTCGAAAACAAGCAAAGTCTCAAATTGCCCATGTTCAGTGTTGAAATCGCGATTTTCAATCCAGTGCTCATTTCTGATTGGTTGGAATTTTTAAATTGAAAACTTGCGCGGTTTTTGCCTCACCAACACTGTAAAAAGCATGGTACTTCCTTATTTGAGTTTATAGGAGACTCAGGAGTATAGTGAGGATAGTGGAAAGTGCAGGAGAGTGTGGATTGTTGGAAAAGGAGTATTGTAAGTCATATTTTGTTTTTGTTTTTATCTTATTTGGTTTATCTGCCCTTGCTTGTCTCATAGTCTGTGTGTTTAGATCCTGTTATGTTTTTTGGTGAGTGTATTGATTTGTTTTTTTCACTTATTTCCCCTGTGTTTTGTTTGTGAGTGTATTTGTTTGTTTCTGTATTTCCCCTGTGTTTTGTTTGTGAGTATATTTGTTTGTTTCTGTATTTCCCCTGTGTTTTGTCTGTTGTTTAGGATGGTGAGAGGATGGAGAGGTGAGGAGTCTAGCGAGAGTGGGGAGGAGGAGAGAGAGGAGCGATTAGTTGAGGAGGAGCCAGAGCTTGTGGCAGAGGCAATCCCTTCGTTTGGGAAGACTAAATCTGACCGCAATGTTTAGGTTAAGCTTTGAAGAAATGGTGTACTTGTACGCAGTCTAATTCCTGTGTATGAGAAGATTTTTGGCATTCTAGCTGCCAAGACTGTCTTTTCCTGGAAAAAGCAGCTGTGGAGGGCAGGTCCTTAGAAATTGCTGCACAAGAATTTAAGACCTCAAAAGTGGAGTCAAGGAGAAGATGTTGGAGGAGAGGCGAGCAGCTGTTGAGACTGGTGGTGAGAGCATTGGTCATACCAAGCACCTCCTATGAGGAGGAGTTCAAGCAGCTCATCCTGATAGAGATCCTAGAAGGGATAAATGTGCGGGACACGGACAGGCCTTTGTCCCATCCTAAAGCTGGTGAGTAACGTATCATGTTTAAAATGTTCTTCCTTTATGGCCAAACAATAATCCTGCACTAGGTAAATGTTTGATTGTCCTGCACATTGAAAACAGAAGCCTGAAACATATATTTTTAATGTTCTAATGACATTTTTCTTATTTTACAGTGTTATATTTTGGTCCATCAAAACACAGTATATTAATATTAAACATGTCCAAATTTTAAACACACAGGGTCCTCTCAAATGCAGACAGCACCAGCAGTCAGTAGCCAGGAGGATGATGACCCCTTAGAAGGTAAATCCACTTATGTTGTAATAAAAAACAAAACAAAAAAACTCTCATTACACATTTGCCTGTAACTGATTTTGTCCTGGTAATGTTTTTTAATTTTTTTTATTTGTTTTCATTTACCAAGGAACATCACAAGGCGATGGAGCAGGGGAGCCCAGTAATCCAAAGGAACACTGGACTAAGCAGTCTGTAAGAGAACTTTCTGACAATTTAGTGGCTCTCTGTGGACAATTAATAGCATGCCCATCGGTGCCCTCATCTTCACTTGGCAGCAGCCTCCATACTACCCCAACCGCGTCATTACCCGCTACTCCCCAGCGTAGCAGTGGGTGGATCAGGGGTGGAAGACGGGCGTCCACAAGCCACGCCAAGGCACCTGAGCCCGCAGCAAGAAATAAAAAATAAACACTTTAAAGTTATTGTGTAAATGTTATGGCAAAGTCCCTTTTTTTTGTTTGTTTTGTTGCCGAAAATCATACAAGTGTCAATTTGCACATGTCATCATTGCTTTCTTTATGTCGTCAGAAATTTAGGTTAAAAATAAAAATTTACTTTATGCACACTGGTATTAGCAATTGTGAATGACTTAAAGATGTTTCGATGATCAATCTGAATGAATGTTCGAATGTTTGATCAGATTTTTAACTTAGAATTACGCTTAAATCGGTTTTTCAAAACACATACACCTACCCTTTAATTGGTGATAGATTTTCGCATAGTCCTGTGCTTATGATGATGAATCTGCAAGAATAACAGGTCAGTGGTAATGATGAAAAAGTGACACTTACTTAAAAACCATACTCACCTTTGAAGAATATTCTCTGTATTATCCACATCAGCTGGTGTAATGATCTCAGGTAACATACAGAATCACACCACCAGATTTATCAAAGCACCTGAATCTGGTCTTCAAAAGGCCAAAGGTACGTTCTATCGCCCCTCTAGTGACTGTGTGCGACACATTATATCTGTGTTGGGCAGGAGTCTGTGGATTCAGCAGATGTGTCATTAACCAGGATTGACATCCATATCCAGAGTCACCTAGAATGACACAAAAATGCACTTAATTAAAGCACCACCAAACAATAAGATAAACATATTATTATTATCTCACATACCCAGAAGCCATCCTTCCGGCATTTCACCAGTCTGACATTTTTGATAGAGGGCTAACTGGCACAGGATATTGGCATCATGGCAAGGGCCAGGATAGCCTGCAACAACACTCATGATTTTCATGTTTGCATCACAGACCACCTGCACATTCATAGAGTATGAATGGTGTCTGTTGGAATAGACTTCAGCTCTTTGAAGAGGTGGTCTCAGCCCAATGTGTGTGCAATCTTTGCCCCCAAGACTTTAGGTAATCCTGAGAGCCAATAGAAAGTTCTCTTCAACTCTTGCCAATCAGTATCCTGGTCGGGGAAGCAGATATAGGTAGGCATCAGTTTGTTAAAGAAGACTTAACACTGATCTTAAGTGCCTGAATGTGACCTGTGTGAGCCCTACAACCTGTGAGCAGAAAGACTGAAATGAGACAGTTGCAAAAAAAAAAATGAGGACAATACATGATTTTTGCAGCCCTCTTAAACCATGGGAGCGACAGGTTATTGGCTCTAAATCAGGGGTGCAAATACTCCTACAGCTGCAGGAGGTTTGCTCTGTTAATAACCTCCTGCTCAGAGAGGGAGTCCAGACTCAAACATGTTCTAAATCACGTGGTAGCCTAAGAGGAGCCTGGTGCTGGGGATGTTCCTCTCTCCTTCTCTGTGCTGTCTCCAAAATCTCATTTTGCTCCAAAAGACCAAACAACAAATTCCCAATCGGCTCTATTTTCATCCACCACTCAGATTACATTTGGAGGCCCTTTTATAGACATAATTAGCCTGCATACAGGGGAGGGCTGGCAAATTTTAGCCTGGGGGCAAGACTAGACTCAGCAACCTATTTTAAAGGAAAGAAATGTAGGTGGCCCAGTGACCCAGCCCAGGGTAGCCCACTATGGGACCGGCCCAGCCTGCCCCTGCCAGCATAGACCAATCGCTAATGTGTTTGCTAATCTCAACTATGCAAAGCAGTGTGTTGATTCTGGCGATTTTTATTATTTTTAGCCAGTATCGCAGCGATTTCTAAAATCGCAGCTTCATTCATTTGACTATTTGTATTGTTAGAGTGGCCAACTCGCTCGAGAAAATCGCTGAAAAAGGCAACTTGTAGCTTGATACATTTTGTCCCTTGATGCCTTCATTGTAAATTTTAAAGAGGTAATACTTTTGTGTAAGACCAGGAGTTAAGTTTTCAAGGACGAATCCAGTAGAAGATGCGCATTTCCCTGTCCCCCAGCACAAAGAGGAAGATCTCTTCCAGCACCAGCTGTTCTAACAGATATACACGGCTGCAGTGAACACTTCTTAATATAATTCAGGAGACTCGAGAGGATTCTCCGAAACAACGCTGCCAAATAGTAAAACGTTGATTTTTTTTATCAGCTGCCCAATGTAGAGAGTTACCGGGCAATCCTTTCATTCATGACCAGATGTTCAGCGAAGGAGCACACTGCAGTCTGCTTGAACCCCGTGGCCCTGGTTACCACTGCTGTGCATGGTTATTGGCAGCAAGCGGGCTTTGGAGGATTGCGGCCTGAAATAGGGAAAATAAGAGGATAAAGTTTAACTGGGTTCATTATTTCCACCTGTGTCCAGGCACAGATATAGGAACAAACGCGGGGATCGGTATCAATGTAAAGGTGCACGGCTGTGAATCTGGCTGACATATTATAGGAAGAAAAATCATTTTCTCCCAATATTTACTCTTAAATCTTCAGGGTTCCAATATACTAATTTTCAGAAGCTTTTCCCAATAACGGGTCTGATTCATGTTCAGACGTAAGTCCGCTTGCGCAGCGTATTTTGCGTGAAATAGCTCTGCACATACTTAGAAACTGACCTTACGGCAATTAACGTAATTGTATGCGATTCATGTCCGAACGCAAATGGCACTTATGATGCCTATGACTAGAGAGGCGGAACGGTGGGAGGATAAGGGAACGTAGGCAATGTACAATAAGGGTGTGCCAACGCTGATGCCAATTCAAGTTCTGGGTTTCACTAAAGTTTGTGGTTTTTGACGCTATCGTTTGCAGCAGCTACAGCGCAGCTGTAAGTGGCGAATAAAAGTGATGACAGATACGGCATAGTCTTTGTATTAAAAACTAACTACACTATGCGTGCCACTAGCTAGCATAGAACATGTGTATGCAAGCAAGATAGACTATAAAAACACATTGTATGTACAGTACTCATTAAGAACATTCTGATTCATGTATTTAATGTAGCCCAAAAAAATGTAAACACATTTTTATTACTGAATATGGTATTAGGAGTTGTAAATTTATTTTATAGAATATTTTTTTTGCATGCCTTCTGATGGGACGTGAGATTGCACATATGCATGTGCATATCCTGCAGTCTGTATTGTCTGTTTACAAACGGCAAGTAACATTTAGATTCAAATTGAAATGTATCTTGAGATCGCTTTATTTAAATACGGTCGGAACTATTTTCAAGTTCCGTACTCGTTTTTTAAATGAAAGTTGCATGACTGTTGCATCTGAGCATGAATCAGGCTCTATATGTAAGTATCATCCAAATTCTATTCTTGTAGTTTTTCTTTCCTTTATTGTTTTTTTGAGATTTACTTTGTACTTTTTTTTTTGTTTTTATTATATATATTTTTTGCTGTTTCAATGAGAAATATCTTACTTATTAGTGGGATTCATTTGTGAATAAAAGTTATAGTGGAACTTGCTTCATTTGTTGCATCACAAACTTCAAATATCCATGGAAAGACATACCTCCAAATTTGTAATTGGGACACCGTGTGGGTACCGGAAAAATGGGGCATTGTCAGGCTACATGGTGGGGCGTGCCTAGTTCTTAGGAAAAGTGGGTGGGATGCCAACCTTGGGACATCTTCCCAATATATATTGAGATGCTTTAGGAATTTTCATTTTGCCATTCAGTCTTGTGCTTCTATCATAACAAGTCTGTATAGCCTCACTTTATGTAGATAGTATAACAGAACACAAACCAACAAATAAATAAATCAGAAATTAAATGACTTCTTTTTGTCTTTAAAGCTGCATTACCACCCAATCTCCTCCCTTCTTCCCTATGCCCCGTGCAGTGGTTTTTCCCAGGGCTTTGAGCCCAAAACCGGGGCTCTGTGATGCTGCAAAGGGGGTCACCGAGATGACCAGTTAATAGCCTCAATCTCTGAGATTGTGGATTCTGATTGGTCCTTGCACTTACCCCTCCCCCTTATCAATTTTAAAGTGAAATACTGTACCTGGAAACATGTTTGCATAGAGCAGCCCTCAGGGCCCAGGGAGAACAGTAACAATTTAGGTGGTGGTGCAACATTCCATAGGAAGTAAATTATCTTGTCATTGAGGTACAGTTGAATGCAGTGTTACAGATGGAGTAGTCTTTATTAATGCATTTGTCACATTGTGTCCTGGTGCTGTTAGTGGTCACTAGCGAAGTGATAGGCTGCATACTCCTGAATATTAGTTTTGCATAATGGCTGTTTCCACTGTGTGCACTGTAACTATCAAAACTATTCCAGTTAGGACTAGTTTTTTTTGGCTATTAGTGACATGATCCAGATAGAGGTTTTGACAAACATTGTTTTGGGGGCAGTTGTCCCATACACGGCCCGCCTATGGACTATCTCTTGTGTAACACCATAGTAAATTTGGGCATACTTACCTACTTTTTAGGCCTCCACTCCGGGAGATCCCAGAGCAGAGGTCCAAGGAGCAATCGCAGGGGACATAACAACGTGATTTGCTGCATCACCGCTCTGTGCCATGATTCACGTCATCGTACAGCGGGGAACAGGGACGTGATGATGCGATTTGGAGCAAATATCGCCATCACGAGTCCCACAAAACTCCCGGACATTCCGCTAGAGTAGTCAGCATGATCTAGGGGAAATAATAGATAGTTTGAGTTTCACACAGTCAGATTACCATTGTGAATTTAGACAAGCAATAAACCTACATAATATGGATAACAGGGGTCTTTACTCTGATGGGGGTCTGCTCCTTCGCATGCAGGAAAATAATCTAGTTGGTTGGTTTTATTGCTCATTAACTGCCGATAGAAAAATGAATGCAGGGTTTACAGTAGCTGTAACATCGGAGTTACCTTTTCCTCAGTCGTCTCCAGCTGCAGAGCGCCCTCAGGAAGCCTTTACCATGCAGAAAGTTTGTTCTTGGGTGTGAAAGAAAGCAGTATTTTAGTTGGCAGAATTTCCCTTTTACAGAACTTTGCTGCCTTGACAAGAAACCGCAGCGTGAGTTCTGCAGTGTTGAATGTTTCCACTGGCAGAGGAGCCTTTTTCCACATTTCCTTGCTCTAAGGAAACAGATTTTGAACTTTTTTTTTTTTAATGGACTGTAAGCCAATATATAACAGCTGGAGTTACCATATAATTTATGTTTGTTTATTTTTCCCCCTTCGCTTGTAAGCAGTGACGAGAATAAAAATTCAAAACGGATTCTCCCGCCTGAAAATATTGCAGTTGAAAATAATTGGGTTGATATCTTAGTTAGTTTACTATTATGTGTGTGTGTGTGTGTGTGTGTGTGTGTGTATTTTCTTTTCAAGCAGTACTTCTTTTTTTTTTTATCATTATTTTTCTTCCAGAGAAGTCTTTTGCAGATAATTCCCAATATATCTGTCAGCCTTAGTATTCAGGGTGTGCAAAGTGAGGCTGTTGTCTCAGTCAGCAGATTTTATAGGGCAGCAGAAAATTAATTAAAAAGAATAAAATGAATTGCAAAGTGCTATTTCACCTGGTGAAAAGTGCAATTATTGCTTTCGGTTTTTTTGCTGGTGGATCTAAAAATAAATAAAATACCACAAATTTTTCATAGTGGACACTAATAAATGTTTGATAATTGGTGTAAGGGATGCAATTTCAGTCATCGTCTCCATGCCTCTAGGATGACACTGTCGCAGGTAGTATTTTCAATGACACAGATTTTCTGCTGCAATGTAGCAAAGTATTTTTTTCCCTTCAGTGGATTCATTTCTTCCCATGATGAAGAGGGGATTTGGAGGAACATTTAAGGGAAGTGCCTTGTGGGTACAACCCTACTTGTCAAACATTGGGTAACATAGGACAGAATGAGAAAGATTTATGTAATCACCTAGGCAGATTATTACAACCAAAACGTGGTTCATTCCGTAGATGGCAATACAGACAGGCGGATTTATAATCACCAGGCATCATCATCATCATCATTTATTTATATAGCGCCACTAATTCCGCAGCGCTGTACAGAGAACTCATTCACATCAGTCCCTGCCCCATTGGAGCTTACAGTCTAGATTCCCTAACATACACACACACAGACCGACATAGACAGACAGAAAGGGAGAGACTAGGGTCAATTTTGATAGCAGCCAATTAACCTACAAGTATGTTTTTGGAGTGTGGGATATGTGATTGTTTGCAAGTACACATGTGACGGAAGCACAGATCCTAGTCACCAAACCACGAACACCCTTCAGTACTCCCAAACACAGGTTATAGCCCCTTCAACACTGGGAATGCTAGGGGCAGTAGTCGGGGTATGATAGGTGGGTCAGTTATAAGGCATAGCCTTAAGTGTCCTCCCCCGTGGTGGTTGCGGACCGTTGGCTCCCTGTGGAGAAGTTACCTAGGAATCTAATCCAGGGTAATAGTATAACACAGTCCTTGTTGGCTTACCGTGAAAAGTTTGATAGTCTTATATCTGCATACGTTAATTGTTTAACCCAGACCTCTTGTTCAAAAATCGTCAATTGTTGTTCTATGGCTGTAGTACATAAATAATGCATTTCACATATTCAAACAAGGTGTGAAATACCCAACAGTAATTTATTTTCCACGAATAAAGTTATAACCCAGTTTGCAACTTTCACTCATTTTGTTGAAGTGCAGCACACAAAGTTTAAATGTTTATCACTCTGTTGCATCTTGGTGTTATTTTGCTCAAGACAATCTTATGGCAAAGTTGCCTATTTCAGTGGAGGTTTTTTTTTTTATTATTAATACCCTTGAATACGACACTGATCAGCTTTGCTGTGTGCCTTGGACATATCCACTGAGCACTTCAGTGTAGTAGATACAGGTTCTCCTGTAAAGGACAATAAAGAAAAGTTGACTAAAGGCGGAGAACCCCTTTATCTACACTCATTGTATTTTTAGCATATGCTAGATGACCCATAAACACTACTTGTTCTACTGTTGGTTCACACAGCATTTGTTAACACTTTAATGACTATAGTTAAATGTTTATCATAAAGATCAGCGTTCCCTATTTCTCCAGTGTTTACGCTGAAGTCATGTGACAGGGTAATGCACCATGGCGGATTTAAAACCAGCCATGAGAATGAGGCCTTACACACAAATTTAGATGCAGCCCAGAATTGAGAACATAAAACACATCAACATTTAACCAAACATACACATCAGAGATTGCCGGTAGTCAATAAAGACAGCGAAACAGTTACTTTAAACATGTGATTTATACGGCAGTGACACAGAAGATCTTGGAATACTTCTGTTTTGCCAGAAAATGCAGTTAACACATACATAAAAAACATATAAACGATCCGTAATTAGCATGGCAGCTTTACGCGAGCGGGCCATAGACTAGAATGTTGCGTTTCGACTAACAAACTAATTTATATCCTAGATTTAGGACCTTCTATTTAGTCACGCTGAAGAGTGCTAAAAAAAACATATTTACTTTTATTCCAAAGACAGAGGCTGTTACTCATTTTTATATGTGCAACCTGTACACTTGTTGAGATTTATGATGTATGCTGTATATTTGTGGCGTTTTTATTATATTTTGCTAATTTATTGTAACTGCTGCTATGTTCCTTTTCCAAGGATCCTTCGACTTGTAAAGTGTGTGTCAACTACCACCTTCCCGTTTAATGAAGCTAAATTAACAGCTTTTTTCAGTTTCTCTAAATTATAGGGCCATGGCAAGGGAGGGGGGAAATGAGCTTCTTTTTTTTTAAAAAAAAATAAATTCTGCTATTAAAGATAGGAAAGCTCTGTGCTCCATTAGTGTCAGATTGAACATTTACACCTTCCTTCCGCCTGCCGCGGTGATAGATAAGGAAGGCCCTATGATGAATCTAGTCTTCTCTTTCTACCAAGATTTAGCACACTTTCCAGTTGGCTCAGCTTTACCACTTATTTCGGATTTAGCACCACTTATCCTAAAGCTGAACCTCCTGTAATTGTTATTTAGTATGTTTTATCCAATGCTTACTGTCACATATACCGTGCTTGAGTCCCTTACGTCAAAAAAATTACCCAGGGTTTACCATTCCTTATTCCAATACTAGCTTTCATCACCCCGATATTTACATAGTTTTGATACATATGTTGGAGAAGGCTGCACGTTAGATCAGCTCTGTGTCTTTCCTCCCACACAATTATCTGTCCACAATTATAAAACATCTAAAAACTTGTGAAGACAGTGGAAAATTATTGTGGGGGTACAAAGGAGTGTCATCATCACTCCAAAGACAAGGCCATACCATCTATCCCTGGCTTATCTGCATCAACTGACCTACTGTGTACCGACCCGGCTTGTCAGTTGGCCCTTCTCCTGCTGAATCCCTGGTTTATCTGCATCAACTGATCTACTGTGTACCGACCCGGCTTGCCAATTAACCCTTCTCCTGCCGAATCCCTGGCTTATCTGCATCAACTGATCTACTGTGTACCGACCCGGCTTGTCAGTTAACCCTTCTCCTGCTGAATCCCTGGCTTATCTGCATCAACTGATCTACTGTGTACCGACCCGGCTTTTCAGTTAACCCTTCTCCTGCTGAATCCCTGGCTTATCTACATCAACTGATCTACTGTGTACCGACCCGGCTTGTCAATTAACCCTTCTCCTGCTGAGTCCCTGGCTTATCTGTATCAACTGATCTACTGTGTACCGACCCGACTTGTCAATTAACCCTTCTCCTGCTGAATCCCTGGCTTATCTGCACCAACTGATCTACTGTATACCGACCCGGCTTGTCAGTTAACCCTTCTCCTGCTGAATCCCTGGCTTATCTGCATCAACTGATCTACTGTGTACCTACCCGGCTTTTCAGTTAACCCTTCTCCTGCTGAATCCCTGGCTTATCTACATCAACTGATCTACTGTGTACCGACCCGGCTTGTCAATTAACCCTTCTCCTGCTGAATCCCTGGCTTATCTGCACCAACTGATCTACTGTGTACCGACCCGGCTTGTCAATTAACCCTTCTCCTGCTGAATCCCTGGCTTATCTGCATCAACTGATCTACTGTGTACCGACCCGGCTTGTCAGTTAACCCTTCTTCTGCTGAATCCCTGGCTTATCTGCACCAACTGATCTACTGTGTACCGACCCGGCTTGTCAATTAACCCTTCTCCTGCTGAATCCCTGGCTTATCTGCATCAACTGATCTACTGTGTACCGACCCGGCTTGTCAATTAACCCTTCTCCTGCTGAATCCCTGGCTTATCTGCACCAACTGATCTACTGTGTACCGACCCGGCTTGTCAATTAACCCTTCTCCTGCTGAATCCCTGGCTTATCTGCACCAACTGATCTACTGTGTACCGACCCGGCTTGTCAATTAACCCTTCTCCTGCTGAATCCCTGGCTTATCTGCACCAACTGATATACTGTGTACCGACCCGGCTTGTCAATTAACCCTTCTCCTGCTGAATCCCTGGCTTATCTGCACCAACTGATCTACTGTGTACCGACCCGGCTTGTCAATTAACCCTTCTCCTGCTGAATCCCTGGCTTATCTGCACCAACTGATCTACTGTGTACCGACCCGGCTTGTCAATTAACCCTTCTCCTGCTGAATCCCTGGCTTATCTGCACCAACTGATATACTGTGTACCGACCCGGCTTGTCAATTAACCCTTCTCCTGCTGAATCCCTGGCTTATCTGCAGCAACTGATCTACTGTGTACCGACCCGGCTTGTCAGTTAACCCTTCTCCTGCTGAATCCCTGGCTTAACTGCATCAACTGCATATAAAACATTATTTTATATGCCATTATTTTGTTTTTCCTGATTGTACATTTACAAGTTTCTACTTTTTACCTGTTATTATTCTACTATTTATATGCCTTTATCTTGTTTTTCCTGATTTTATATTTACCAGCAACTAGTTTTACCTGTTATTATTCTTGCCTATTTCCATTGTCCTTATTACCTCTCCTTCTATTATTCTTTGCCTTCCACGCCCTAATTGGTTATTGTCCTCCATCTTGCTATTGTCTCCCTGCTTATTCTTACCTGTTATCCGCTGTCCTTATTATCTTACTGTTCTGCTATCATTCTTACCTGTCTTCATTGTCCTTATTATCTCACTGTACTGTTGTTCCATGCCCTCCACGCCCTAATTCGTTATTATCTTCCACCTTTTCATTGTCTTCCTGCCTTTGTTCTTACCTGTTTTTCACTGTCCCCACTATCTCACTGTTCTGTTACTCTCTCTCCCTACTATGCCTCCCCGCTCTCACTCCATACCCATACTCTCCCCCCGCCCTACCTCTCCCGTTCCTCCCCGCCATCCCCCGCGCGCTGCTCATCTTGCTAACCTCATCCCCATTTCCCCCCTCTCCTCTCCCCCTTTCTTCTGTGCCCTCTGGAATGCCAGATCCGTCCGCAACAAGCTGACTGCTATCCACGACCTCTTTCTATCCAACTCCTTTAACCTTCTTGCCGTTACTGAAACCTGGCTCTCCGATTCTGATACTACTTCCCCCGCTGCCCTCTCCTATGGTGGCCTCTCCTTCACCCACTCCGCCAGGCCTGGTGCCCGCCCTGGCGGTGGAGTTGGCCTCCTCCTCTCCTCCACCTGTACTTTTCGTGTCATTCCCCCTGAACCCTCCCTCTCCTTCTCCTCTTTTGAAGCTCACTCCATCCGCCTCTTCTACCCCATCCATCTCCGCGTCACTGTCATCTACCGCCCCCCTGGCCCCACCTCCCTCTTCCTTGACAACTTTGCTAGCTGGCTTCCTCACTACCTCTCCTCCGATCTCCCCTCGATCATTCTCGGTGACTTTAATATCCCCATCGACAACCCCACCTACCCTGCTTCCAGCAAACTGCTCACCCTCTCTTCCTCCCTTGGGCTCACCCAATGGACCTCCTCCTCTACCCACTGCCTTGGTCACTCCCTTGATCTTGTCTTCTCCTACCTATGTAATCTCTCCGACTTCTCCATCTCTCCCTTTCCTCTATCCGACCACCATCTCCTCTCCTTCTCTCTCTCCTCTTCTCCTGCTCCACCCCCCCTGCCCAAACCTACTCTGTCCATACGCAACCTCGATGCTCTTGACCCTGCCTCTCTGTCCTCCTCTCTCGATACCCTCCTTTCTCCCCTTTCCTCCCAGGCCTGCCCCAACCAGGCGGTCTCCCTCTACAATCACACCCTCACCTCCGCTCTGGACGCGGTCGCCCCTGCCCACTCCGTCCACCCCCGCTGCTCCAAACCCCAACCCTGGCACTCCAAATTTACCCGCTTCCTCCAAAAATGCTCCCGTTCCGCCGAACGTCACTGGAGAAAATCCCGCTCCCTGGCTGACTTCCTCCACTTTAAATTCATCCTTTCATCCTACAGCTCTGCCCTCTCACTCGCTAAACAATCTTTCTTTAAATCCCTCATCTCTTCCCAGTCCTCTAACCCCCGCCGCCTCTTTGCCACCTTCAGCACTCTCCTGGCCCCCTCCCCTCCCCCCACCCCCTCCTCCCTGACTGCCTCTGATTTCGCCTCCTTCTTCTCCTCTAAAATCGAGGCCATCCGACTTGAAATCTCCTCCTCCACTCTCTCTTCCACCCCTCCCACTCTTCTGTCCTCCCCCCCCCAACCACCTTCCCCTCCACTCCTTCCGTCCCACCACCGGCGAGGAAGTCCACTCTCTCATTTTATCCTCCCCCCCCACTACCTGCCCCCTGGATCCCATCCCCTCCCACCTTCTTCGCTCCCTTTCCCCCACCACCTGCTCCCACCTCGCTCACCTCTTTAATCTCTCCCTCTCCACTGGCATCTTCCCCTCCTCCTTCAAACATGCTCTCGTATCCCCCATTCTTAAGAAACCTAATCTCGACCCCACTTCTCTCTCGAACTATCGCCCCATATCTCTTCTCCCTTTTGCCTCCAAAATTCTTGAGAGGCTCGTCTGCAGCCGTCTCACCTCCTACCTTTCTGAATACTCCCTCCTTGATCCTCTCCAGTCTGGTTTCCGCCCCCTCCACTCCACTGAAACTGCCCTGGCTAAAGTCACCAATGACCTCCTCTCTGCAAAAGCCAGGGGCCACTTCTCCCTTCTCATCCTCCTTGACCTCTCTGCAGCCTTTGACACCGTTGACCACCCCCTCCTCCTTCACACCCACCAGTCTTTCGGCCTCTCCGGCCCAGTCCTGTCCTGGTTCACCTCTTACCTTACTCACCGTTCCTTCTCTGTCACCACCTCTGGGTCTCTCTCCCCCCCATCCACCCTTCCAGTCGGGGTCCCTCAGGGCTCTGTTCTGGGACCCTTACTCTTCTCTCTATACACCTCCTCCCTGGGTGAACTCATCAGCTCCTTCGGCTTCAGCTACCACCTTTACGCTGACGACACTCAACTATACCTCTCCTCTCCTGATCTCTCTCCCTCCCTCCTCTCTAGGGTGTCCGCCTGCCTCTCTGCCATCTCCTCCTGGATGTCCTCTCGATTCCTCAAACTTAACCTTGCCAAAACTGAGCTCATAGTTTTTCCTCCCTCTCATACCCCATCCCCTTCTGACCTCTCCATCACTGTCGACAACACCTCTATCTCCCCTGTCCCCCAACTTCGCTGCCTTGGTGTCATCCTCGACTCCTCTCTCTCCTTTGGCCCCCACATCCTCTCTCTTGCTAAATCCTGCCGCTTCCAGCTGCGCAACATCGCTCGCATCCGGCCCTTCCTCTCCCATGATGCCACCAAATGCCTTATCCACTCTCTGATCATCTCCCGCCTGGACTACTGCAACCTCCTCCTCACTGGCCTCCCCCACTCTCATCTCGATCCCCTTCGATCTGTCCTTAACGCTGCAGCTAGGCTTATTTTCCTCTCTCGCCGCTCCTCTTTTGTCTCCCCCCTCTACCTAGCCCTTCACTGGCTCCCATTCCCCTTCAGAATCCTCTTTAAGCTCCTCACACTCACCTACAAGGCCCTCGCCAACTTCACTGCGCCCTACATCTCCACCCTCCTCTCTATTCATGCTCCATCCCGCCCTCTCCGTTCTGCCTCTGACCGTCGCCTCTCTTCCCCCCTTATAACCTCCTCCCACGCGCGTATCCAAGACTTCGCCCGCGCTGCCCCCCTCCACTGGAACAAGCTCCCTCCCTCCATCAGAACTTCCCCTAATCTGTCCAGCTTCAAACGGGCCTTAAAAACCCACCTTTTTCTTAAAGCCTTTCTGTCTCCCACTTAACTTCCTACCTTATCTTCTGCCTCTGTCCCCCTACTCTCCCTCTCTCCCCTGCGTCTCTCTGTCTGTCCACCCCTCCCCTTAGATTGTACGCTCCTCTGAGCAGGGCCATCTCTCCTCCTGTTTCCACCACTTCTAACTCTGCTCTCCAGCTACTTAGCCCTCCTCCTCATAGGTCCTCCACCCCACGTCCACTTTCGCTCCCTCCTCCCCCCTGGGGGTCTCCCTGTCTTCCGCGCCCCCCTTCTTGGGCCCCGTCGTTTTCGGATCCTCCCTCCCCCTTCCCCGCCCTCTCTAGCTGTGCATTGAGCGTACTGAGTTGCTGTGTTTACTGTACTGTGCTGTCTCCCATTGTATTGTGATTTTGTTTGTCTCTGTACGGCGCTGCGGATGCCTTGTAGCGCCTTATAAATAAATATTAATAATAATAATAATAATAATAATACATATATACCCAATTATTCCAGTTCTTGTTTTCCTTAACCCAATATCTTGGTTTGCTTATTCCACATTTTACCTTTACTTATCCAGAGTCTTCCCTTTAAAAGTTGTCCAGCTTATAGCGAAGCAAAAGTAGAGATTAGAAGGAGCTTTGACCTTTTTTGGTGCTGGACCCTGGGACTGGCGGAGAGTTTTAAACCAAAAACGATCTGTGGTGTGTAGTGAATGTGGCACCTTATTTGGCAAGTCTTACGGCACTCAAGGCACATTTGTGAGGGCATGAGGTCTGAACACAGGATGAAATACTCTAACCAGCTAACCGTGGTCCCCTTTCCTTTAGAGCAGGGGTGTCCAACCTTTTAGCTTCCCTGGGCCACATTGGAAGACGACGAGTTGGTTTGGGCCGCACATAAAATACACTAACACTAACGATAGCTGATCATCGAAAAAAACATAGAAAACATAGTTAACATATTAAACTTACTTGGAAATGAAGTTAGTAAGAGTTAGGAAACCCGTTGCAGAATCATGATTAAAGCAGTAGTCCCATTACCAGCTACAATTTAACTTACCTGCATCTGCCCCTTAGTGGGGTTTGGGGAATTAAATGCCAAAAACTTTTTTTTCCTCTCTTTCTGCACCCATGAATCATTTTTTTTTATTGACCAGTTTGAAATGGTCACCGATATAGGTAGCATCAAGAGGACTAATAGAAATCTACAGAGATTTAAAGATAGGGTGGCTGGAAAAATGGCTCATGGAGCAGCCTCCGATGAGGGTAACAGTGGGGGATATTGTCACCCTACTCAGCACTGCACATTTAAATTGGTTTAAAATATTAAAAATACAATTATCTCTTAATATTTATATTAGATACATACAGAAAACACAGCTAGTTCATAATTGCATGGTGCAGAAAGTCCAAATTCAAAGTAACAACAATAAGATACTGGATAATCTTTCACTGCTGCTGATAGTTCGCGTGGGTGACTCCTCTGTGCTGCGCTACGCAATGAATGTCTGGTGTGATGACGTCACCCCCGACATTCACTGCGAGCGCCACACGGAGGAGGAGACCAGGGAGGGAGCCGGAGCGCCAGCTGACGTGACCGCAAGGTAAGTATTTTCTTTTTTTTTTTTTTTTTTGCAGGATTTTTTTTTTTCAGCGCTGCCCCCTTGCCACAACCAAAACTCCTGCTGGGCCACATTTACAGGCATGCTGGGCCGCATGTGGCCCGCGGGCCGTGGGTTGGACAACCATTAGCTTGTTACAGTCTCCTGTACTCATTTGCCCTCAGAACTTGGACATGTAGAAGAATATTATACTGTGTAAGACTCCATTGCACAATCAGAGAATAAATGTATGTGGAGACGCTACAGAAGAATTGACTCTATATAGATAGAATCACAGAAATAAGATCTAGATAAGCAGATATCCAGGAAGAGGTTCAGAACTGATGACAAATCTCCAAGATAGGGTGCCGGGCAGAAGGCAGGCAGAGAGTTATCAGTATTCCAGGCACATGTTCAGGGCAGGCGGCAGACAGAGTAGTTAGAATAACAGGGTCAGGGCAGGCAGCATACAGAATTTGGTTTAACATGAAATTGTCCACAGGTCTAGTCATTCTGGCACCGGATTCCCAGGTGCAGGCATTGTTGTTGGGATAAATCTTTGTTCAATATGTGTCTCTCCAGGAAGAGGTTCAGAACTGATGTCTCTCCACAGGTAGTTTTCCCTACTCTGGTATTTATATCTCTATCCCAGACTTATCTTTCCCTTTTTGCACCAGATTAAGTTTTCCTTAGCTCAAAATTATCATCTTTTTATCTCAGCCTTACCTTCTAATCCTAGATCTAGTTTTCATTACCAATAAGATTAAGATGGTCACACACATGCCAATATTGACCCAGTGGAGGGATCTCCTATTGTCTAGGAGCACTAATTGTGACTTTGCTCTTTTGTCCCAAGATTTAGTTCTCTTTGTCCTTTGGGGAAAACAGGGCATATACAAAATTGGAATATACAAGGTAGACAAAATAAAGGAAAGCATAAAAACAAAGGGTAGGGGTGGTCATGCTCATGAGAGATCTTACATTCTTAGTGGAAGACGGCACAGCTGAAACAAAAGGAGCGAATGTATCTAGAGAGTGGAGGTTGGGACAAGTGCAAGGGTATAACATTGATAACATTGTGAGTGGTATCGGTGGGAATAGAGTGAGCTCTAATTACGAGATCGTTTTTTAGAGTGAATTTAAGGCTGATCAGGCATTGTAGGGAATTCCATAACTAGGAAGTGGCACGGGATAAGTCTTGTAGGTGGGAGTGAGAGGTGGTTACAGGAGGTGAGGTGCAGGTCAGAGGTAGAGTGCAAAGTGGGCTAGAGGATAGATTTTGCGATAAGATGTATGCAGGGGTGGTGTTGTTGAGGACTTTGGAGCTAAGGGTGAGTAATTTGAATTGGATTCTGAAGGACACAGGGAGCCAGTGTAGAGTGATGCAGCAGATGCAGAGCAGCGAAAAACGAAAATCTGTTTTGCTGTGGCATTTAAAATTAATTTTAAAATTAATTGAAGAGGGGATAGATGGGTATGGGGAATGGCAGATAGGATGAGTTATCCTCTGTGTGTAGGCGACGAGTACACTTTAAGATGTCAAAGTTTTGTTATTATATAATACATTTGAAGGCGCATCCTTCCT
Organism: Mixophyes fleayi; assembly: GCF_038048845.1. Lineage (NCBI taxonomy): Eukaryota > Metazoa > Chordata > Amphibia > Anura > Limnodynastidae > Mixophyes > Mixophyes fleayi. The sequence continues at coordinate 127,373,456 of NC_134409.1, read as the reverse complement.
GTATGATGATATAGCCATATAATGTATTGACAGAATTATGTGTTCAGTTGAACTGATTTTTTTTTTAATTTGGCCCCAAAGAGTTCTATTTTTAAATGCTAATAATAAATGATGTATAATTTTAGTCCTCAATGTGGCGTTAAAGAAAACAAGGCTAAAGTAAAGGTTTGTTCTCCGAGTTCTATTTAAATCTACCATGGTACGAAACAGAAGGCATTCTTAATATTGAAATGAATAACTGTGGCCTTTCCTTCCCGTTTTTGATGTGATCACTATCAGCTCGCACCCGCTCATTTGTTTGGATCTTCTGAAATTCTGTTTCCCATCTTCTTTTCCTCCTCTTTGTGTTCTAAACAATAGAGGTTACGGTTAAGCAGGACAAATAAATAACTGCGATAAAAAAACAAAACAGTTAAAAAAAGTAAATAAACAAATAGGGCAAACAAACAAGTTAAAAATAGTTGTTTTTTTTTAATCCTGTAGAGAGACCAAAATATTTCTTATCTTGTTTGTTAAACGGCGTGAATTATCTGATTGTAGAGATCCGAAGGTGACCAGTTTCTCATAACAGAATTGGCTGATCTGCTTCATTCTTTCTGAAAAACTTTTTTATTTGTGACAGTATCCAAGTCAATTAATATTGTGTATTTTTAACATATTTTATATTTTATATTCTATATATGCTCACGTCCCCATTTCTTGACAGAACTTGAAATGTTTGCCTTTACCAATGGAATTTCTTGTGTGTGTAAGAAAATAATAATTAGCCCAATGATTATAACTAATGCTTTAAGTTCTGATGAGCTTCTAGAGCATAATTGTTGCCAGGGGCTGGTTGGCAGACTTTAGCCCGGGGGGGGGGGGGGGGGGGGGGGGGCAAGTACATAGCACTGGCCCATAAGTAGCGACCCAGCCTTAAAGAGTATTTTTGGTAAAATATATATTTCATAAGATAAAAAGAGGCTATTTTAGTGTTACTTAGTCAGCGGTACTTTATTATATATATAATATGTATATGTATACACATACATACACCCACAAATACTTTGCACAGGGGCCCAGAGGGAAAGACCAGTGTGGCAGGGGCAAACGCAGGATTTTTAAGTGGGGGTTACAAATCCTTGAATTCAGAACAAAGCCAAAAAAAAAAAGTTCCACAATAAGCCTTCAACGTACACTTTCATCATCATCATCATCATCATTATCATCATTTATTTATATAGCGCCACTGATTCCACAGCAATGTACAGAGAACTCATTCACACTTTTTAGTATAGTCAAATTGTTTTTCAAAATACCATTGATACTGCACATTAAAACTAGCATTGATACCACACATCAAACTAGCATTGATACTGCAGATTAAAACTAGCATTGATACCACACATCAAACTAGCAATGATACCGCACATCAAAACAGCATTGATAACGCACATTAAAAATAATTTAGATAACCCACATCAAAACCAGCATATATATTTTTGTATATCATATATAAATATAAATATATATATATATATATATATAATGCAAAAGACATAAACAATGGTGCTTAAAGCAGTATTGTATATATGTCTCAATAAGTCCAATCCCACAAATACACTTCTTTCACGTAAGGAGGCAACCTTCCTTCAAATATCTGGTAGGTAGATCCAAGACAATAAATCTGATAGGTACAACAGAAGGATAAGGCGCACACTAGTGTAATATTTTCAGAGTCCATATGTGTTAGTCCTCTGGGTAACTCTCCAATACCATAGATGTTCACTCCAGTTCCATACACATATGCAAAAAAGACAGAATTATCAGAACAATATCAGACAGCTGGTGTATTTGCGGATAGATCACTAAATACACCAGCTGTCCGATATTGTGTTTAAACACAATCAGAGCAGCCGATCAGCACTCTCTCCCTGCCTATCTCTCTGGAATGGACCTGCATATAGTGTGCAGCCGCCGGCAGCAAGCCCCTGCAATCTCAGCACACTCAGCACAATCTCAGCACATTCAGCACACTTTTAGACAGCCGCCGGCAGCCCTAGCTGTTAAAAGGAGGGCGGGGACTAAATCGCCCCCGGTAAAATTATTTTTTAGATCCGCCCCTGGTCTGGTTTTGACGCGTTGAATTGGCTCAGAAAAGATTTTCATACGGTGCTGAATTCAAATTAAAAGTGATCCAGTTTGCAAAACTGAATGGAAATCGTGCTGCTGAACGTAAGTTTGGTCCGCCTCCAACTGAGAAAACAATCCGAGACTGGCTAAGGGAAGAAGATGCCCTACTGAAAACGCCACGGCAGAAGAAAGCTATGAGAGGCAAATCAGCAAAATGGCCTGATTTAGAGAGAGAATTGAAGATATGGATTGAAGAGCAAAGGGCAATTGGAATTCCTGTGTCCACAAAGATGGTTCAGCATGAGGCAAGAAGAATTGCTGATAAAAAAGAAGTTACTGATTTCAAAGGAGGACACAATTGGTGCTTCAGGTTCATGAAACGGAATGGACTAAGCATGCGTACATGCACCAGACTTGCCCAAAAGTTGCCTGAAAGCTATGAGCAGAAGGTCCTTGAATTTCATCATTTTGTCACTCATTGTCGGAAGACACATCAGTTTGAGTTGGGACAGATTGCAAATATGGACGAAGTCCCCCTTCAATTTGATGTCACAAGTAACAGAACTGTTGATAAGAAGGATAAGAAGGGGGTGAAAACTGTAATTGTGAAGACATGTGGACATGAAAAGAGCCATTATACAGTTGTTCTAGCTTGTTGTGCCGACGGAACCAAGCTGCCTCCTATGCTGATTTTCAAACGCAAAACAATGCCAAAAGAAGTCATTCCTTGAGGAGTGGGTGTCCATATTCATGACAAGCGTTGGATGGATCAGGATGGAATGAAGATCTTGTTTGAGAAAGTTTGGAACAGGAGGCCAGGTGGACTCTTACACAAACCTGCCCTATTGTTGCTTGATCAGTTCAGGGCACACATAACAAACACAAAGAAGGTTGCTTGCCATCATGCCTGGAGGCTTGACATCCCAGCTCCAACCACTTGATGTCAGCATTAACAAACCCTTCAAAGCTACCATGAGAGGCGAATGGAACCAATGGATGAAGTCTTCTGGGGACAATTTGACACCAACAGGATGAGTGAAGAAACCAACTATAGGAAAAGTTTGTACCTGGGTGAAAAGATCCTGGGATAATAAGATTGAGATCATTGTCAAGTCATATAAGAAGTGTGGCATTTCAAATGCCATAGACGGAACTGAGGACGAGGCAATATATGAAGATGCGGCTGCGTCATTCATTAATAAAATATTGTACTACAAGTTGTAGTACAATATTTTATTAATGAAGAGGTGCCCGAAGGAGATAGCAGATTGACCAGCACGGGGGGCATACACCCCCCTGCCCCCCGGCCCAGCCCGCTACTGATTGTTGCTAATAGCTTTTTTAAGGTAAGGGATATGTTATGTTGTTTTTAGAAAAAAGCCTTTTAAAGTAGGTAGCTTTTCAGTCTAATGTCTGCTGAACGGACAAGATCTCCACGCACTGGCCTGATTCATTAAGGAGCGTAAAGTGAATACAATTTGCATTTAAAAAAAAAAAAAAAAAGATGGAAATTTCACGCCTATACAACACTAGTACAAATGGACCTGATTAAATGTTTCCCGTTGAATACAGGTATAAGTACACTCCGGCTATACGGCACTTGTGCAATATAAATTCCCATAAGAACGCACAGAAAAAAAAAAATATTAAATGCATTAACAACTGTTAATACTATTATATTATACTCATTAACATTAATTAAAAAAGAATAGCTTTTTATGGCTAAAAAACACATATCCAAGGAATGGACAAATGTGTGTGCTTTCGACCTCGGCACGCCATCACTGTACATTGCCTAGGTCCATCCACCACCCTTACCTCCCCCGTTTCGTCCTTCAAATCAAAGGCTATCGGTAGTATAGTCCATTTCTGAGCATGCACAGTGTAATTTCACGCAAATTACGGCACACAATGGAACTTTAATCAGGTCCAATGTGTCCTAAAGAAAACCAGTGCACGACCAATGCACCTATATACTGTCTTGCCATTGTCGTAGCTACTTCAACTTGCAATATGAGGACACTGAGTTAAGCAGTCCTTCTTTCTTGGAATATAATACTATTGTTTGGAGGACTTCTGATATTCTGTAGTTTCCCAAGTTGATGCTGCCATAATGGGTTATAGTGATTGATACTTTATCTTCCCTTTTTTTTTTTTTTCTTTTTGTCCTTTTCAAAATTATTCTTCACAAGTTGAAAAACGTGCAGTAAATGAATTATGTACAAAGTGTAATTTTAGGGATGCAAACACTGTGTGACGTGCCTTGATCATTGTAACAGCATGGAGCCGTCCTGCGAGTCAGTGATTTAGCATCACGAAAGTGTTATACAATGAGAAGAGAAGTAAAGATGTTTAGTACTTGTCAGGTTGGTAGATCAAATAAAAAAGATGCTAAATGATAAATATGTAACAACAATAGGACGCTGCAGAGAATTTAAATTAAGCAGGTAACTAATTATGGGGAGGATGTTTTGTGTGCTGGGGAGAGAACACGTTCGTTTTCTGATACATTCTCCTACTTAGTAAACATCTTTTCGTTTCATGTTGGCTGCCACACAGCACATAAAGGGAAGATCTATGAGGTCCTGGATCTATTTATATCATTCTGTATATAAAGTGTTATATGCATATCTGTTAGTAGGCTTATAAAAGTAACCCCCCCGCCCCCCAAAAATGAAAAAAGTTATACCTGTGGAAATGGCACATTTTAATATTCGGTACAGTACCATAGGTAAGAATGAGCTGCATTCATCCCTCTGTCTGCATCATGACCGTGTTTCATGGTGCAGCAGAATCCGTTTAGACAAATATTTAAATAACACCTCTTATATACAACTTTTTTTTTTTTTAATATGATTTTCAAACACCATTCTGTCTTGAATAGTGTGTATGTTATAAACATTTCCACTAAACCCACCGCTGAGTTCCATGACCCAACTCTACCGCATTCTGTAGACCTTGTGAATAAAACAAATGCCTGTATTCTACCAGTAATTTAAATAATCCTTTTTATGGTGAAAGTATGCAAACGTAGGCCCGCATCTTTTGTGGTCTTTCAGCGATTGTGGTCTAATAGGTGATTAGGAAAAAAATGAGAGTTATAAGGATTAACTGCAAAACATCACGGCTATTGCTTGTGCACCAGTTTTCATAAATACCCTGCTGTATGCTCAGTGCATATCTGAAATACAGTGTATTATATATATTTTGTAGATGGGTTTTTCAGAGATGCACTGAACATACAACAGGGTATTTTATGATACCTGTGATAATTTACAGTCATTCCTTATAACACTCATTTTTTCCCCCTAATCACCTTAGTGATGACATTAGAATTCAACATTTATCGAGGCAAAATTATGTCAAAATTAGACATGACTCAGCAGCCTATTAGGAAAATTTAAAAAAAACAAAATGTAGGTGGCCCAGTGACCCAGACCAAGGTAGCCCACTATGGATTCCCCTCTGCCCCCCAGCCCAGCCTGCCCCTTGACTACACCCCCAAATATCGGTTGAGTTGAGAGATATGCTAATGAAATTTCTCCACATCTTCCTCTACTCTACTCTATCCTTATTATATTGCAAGATCGTTGAGCAGTTTAGAAATGTTACTTGCACTGGGTGGAGAGTTACAAGGGTTTATTTTTTCCCTCTCTTTCAATAAATTAGCTAATAAGGAATGTAAAACAAACCGCAATAATTCCACTTCTACCTAGACTTGAAGATACATTGATAGCTCTATGCCAAAATTAATAATTTTCTTACTTACTTTACACATGCCCTTTATCTCATGGCGGGCACCTAATTTGTCTTTCCGTTATGGTTAAATGCTGTTTACGTAAGGAGATCTGACTTCAAGTGCTCTACAGGTGGAACTATAGGAGATAATAAACACAGGCACAATAGCACACACGCATATAGTATAGAATCCCTGACATGTCATTGAGAATTGCTGCAACTTTCATGTGGGTGAAAACAGCCTATGAAATGATCGGTATAGAAGTGGATCATTTGCCTCTGAGAGAGTAAACCTCTAGTGAACAGATTCGTTCTGTGGTGTTTTAGGGGAAAATAAGGGAAATGTTGGACCAGCGCACTTTTCTGTTGCTGAGACTGCAGTGACATGTTTAAAATCCCCGCTGACCCTCAGAGTCTGGCATTTGTCATCGGCTCAGCTCTGAGTATAAAATAAGACATTGTTAGTGTTAGGCGGAACTGTGTATATAGATTTCTACATTTTCCAAACAGTTTCTGGTGTAAGCCGCCGTGTTTATTTAGCAACTCATAGGAGGAAGTGAAGTTCTCGAAGAAAAATAATCGTATAGTATTTTGAAATACCAGCCCATACGAGGAAGTAACTGTGATAAGGTGTTTTAGGTAGTAATTTATTGAAACATGTTCAGTGGTTGTGGTAGGACATTACTTGTTGGATAGTAATACTTACGTTGTTAGAAGTGAAAATTGAATATGTTATTGAATATTATTATTATTGAATTTGATATTATTGAATATTAAGAATATCCATTTATATGTCTAAAGCAGAATAAGACCGTTGGCACCTAGCCACCAGCCAATTGTTTTCAGATTATGGATGAATAGCTGCTTACATTATTATTAATATTATATAGCCTAAGGGCCATCTGATAAGGGTCTGAACACATTATTGTATATAAGCTATATCTCATGCTTGTCTCTGTGCAGCCTGTTTATTAACCAGTCAGAGCATCAGAAAGCTTACAGCATAGCCAATCAGATTGTCAGGTTTTTCACAGCAACGTTCTTGGCTTCATGGCTAGGTCAACTTGTCGAACCCTTGATTGGCATTGCAAAACATTTCTGACATAAGAAAACCCTAGTTTCATTTTGCATACTACTGTAAATAAAAAAAAATGTATATCTTGTTTTAACATTATGGGGCCAATTCAGTCTGGCCTGATAAAGAGAAATTTACGATTGCATGTACATACCACACCCAAAGTTCGACTTATCATGCCTTATATTTTATTCAATTCAAGTGTACTTTCCAGCTCATTGGACTTTGCGTGTTGGTTTTAGCGAGCAGGACAGTTGGATGCAAAACTCAAACTTTTGCGTCCAACTTGAAGTGACTGTTTTTGCCTCAACTATTGAGAAACTTCTGCCAGCTAGCTACAAGTACCATCATGTCCTTCCAGTCAGTGTCTGGTAGTATGCTGTTATATGTAGTTCCACAACAGCAAAAAAAATTAAAAATTTAATTAAGTTTACTTGAATAAAACACTCCTGAAAACCCCTGGGCACCATTATCACTGCACAGCTCAAGACCCTCTGACCTTGAAAATGTATTTCAATCTGATTTCTCTCAGGTGGAACATTGTAACTCAAAACAAATTATTTTTAAACAATTATAAAACAGTATCCGTTTTCACCACTCTTACCCTGTCCCACTACGTGCTCCTCTTCCGATTGATCCTCTCTGACTCCCAATTGTGCCTCCTGCCTGTTTGCCCTCCCTTTAGGTTGTAGGTTCTTACGAGCAGGGCCCTCTGCCCTCCTGTCTCTCTACCTATTCTTCTCCTCCAACTCCACTGTGTAAGTTGTGTTTGGAGCTATTGAAGTACTGGTATTTTTTAATTATTGTACTGTACTGTTTTACCCTTTATGTTCTACTGTCTGTTTTCTGTACGGCGCTGTGGAAAGCTTGCGGCGCCCTATGAATAAAGATTAATTATATTAGGGACAAATTGAAACATTTGCAAAGTATTTTACATTTAATCTGCCAATTCCCAACACTTATCTGGTAACAGTATCCAAATATAAATTTTTGAGTATATGGCTTGATCCCAACCTTTTTGTTTAGGTGCATATAGACACCCTAACATCCAAAATGTATTCCAAACTGGGCTTGCTCCATAGAAACAAATTCTGTCTAACTCACGTGGCTAGAAAGCACAATGTACACCTAATACTAATGCCTATTCTAGCCTATGAGGCTGTGGTTGATTGTGCAGAACCCCTAAATTTGTCTTGGCAAGCTTGATACACTTTACAACCCAATCTGCTGTTTTGTGTTGCTGTTTCCATGCAAAACACACCATTGTGATATGCTATCCGATTGATGGAGTCTTAATATAGTTACTATTGCTTGTTTCCGTACCTGATTTCCTGATCGGACATCTTACTCCTGCTGCTAACAGCACTTATCACCTAAGACCTACCCCCAGAAGTCTGATAATATAGGAACCTGTCTTCTACTACTTCAACTTAAATCTGCCACCTACCTGAGCTTTCAAAATGTCTGGCTTTCAGCTACATGTTTGTAATTGTACAGCTTAATGCCGCCTGTCTGTAGTTTGGTCTCAACTGTATAGAATGTATCCCCGACCTACTTGAAAATGAAAAACTATCAATGTATTTGTTCCTGGTAAAATATTTTATAAATAAATAAATTCAGGCAGACATCAGTCATTAGACAATTGAATTTACAGACATACTAAAAAACAGTCCAACTGTAAAAAAAAAATTTTTTAAGGTGTCAAGACATAGCAGTCTCTTACAAGAATGACAACATGTATGTCTAGGAATATTAAGATTAATTAAGCTTTGCAATTAAAAATGAGAATAAAATTGTAACTGCAATAAACTATTCGTTTATTTGTTATGCTATTTTGTTTCTTATTAGTAGTGAAGGCTTTTACAAAAAGCCAGCTATTAAGAGAATGGTACAAAACGGGAGGAAATTTCAATTGTAACTCATGACCCGTAGGTTAAAGCTCCCTGCTCTATAATACAACATAATTGTTTTATAACAATGTACCACCTGGAGTCTTAATATATACATTGCTCACTTCACGTAAAATGTTGGACAGCTGTGCACTATATAAATTAAACAATACAATTGCTTATATACGCCATTTGGGTGCACTGTGGAAGTTTATTGCAAGTCACTAACATGTCACCTTGTAACCATGTCTATTTGTTACATGAAAGTATCAGGAAGAGGTAAAGTTAAATTTGTAATCCTTCAAGAAGCTAATCACATTGCTAATGGACTTAATATTTACACCAGACTTTGCTATTTCAATAAAGGATAACATCTAAAAAAAGGACGCTTGTACTGTTTAAAAGAAATAAACTTTGTAAAATAAACGGTGAAGATCTAAGCAGGTCTACGTTGTAAAAAGCCCTCTGGTTTTCACTCTGCACCTCACAAACATTTTATATGGAAAAAGATCTGTTATAAATAGACATTTTCTGTGTTATCGCTGACATTTGATCGCTGAAATGATAGCGGAGACTTTGCAGATTTTTTTTTAATCTTTTCTTTGCCTTTTGTGGCAAAGTCTTTGTGAGCGCACACCTCAGATACAATTAAACATCCTAACATATTAGTCAGGCAAGAGGGAATGTCCCGATTTGTAGAGAGGGAGGGAGATGGAATGATGTTAAGAACTTTTATGGTAAATATATTTAATTTCACACAAACAATAGGAATCTATTTTGTTTTTAAGGCTCCTGAATATTGCAATGTCCTTCTAGAAAAGTTGCATAAACGTGGTTATACATGTTAAAAACTAGATTTAGTTGTTGCATATGACTTACAACTGTACAACTTGACCAGACACATCCGTGATCAAATTGGATAGATCCGGTTGTTAAGAGGTTGGACTTAATGAAAGGACCACATACATATGTGTGACGGTAATAAGCCAATTGTTTTGTGAGTGGGTATGTTTGTTTTGGGTTTTTGTTTTTTTACAGGAAAGATAATTGTTAGTGGAAAGGCACACAAATGCTAGTTTGGAAACATTTTGGCTAAATTGGTTGACAAAATTGGCAGGTGTATTATGTAGCTTAAGAGATGCAGGGACATCCACTCCTTTGCCCATTGCTTGTGTATGGTAAGAATTGGTACGGCAGAGGAGAGAATGAATTACAGGGTGGTATATATTACAGGACAGGGTTGATGGGGGAGAAGTGACTTACAGGGGAGCCAGTAAGGAGGAACTAAATTACATGTTAATATGAAGTGGGAAGGGAGACACTGGTGGAGAGAAAATGAATTGCAGGGGAAGGGTACTGGTGTTGGTGGCGGGAAATTAATTACAGGTAGAGTGGTGGGGGAAATGAGTTAGTATATATATCTATAACATCAGAGGTTGTCTACATTATAAGCCTTTGCTTTGTTTTGAGTCCATCAGGACTGAAACAAGCGTTGGGATCGGGATCTGTTTTAACACGATTGATGGTTGACCAAATCTGCATTCCTCTTTGTTCTTTGTTGTGGACATCGGTAAATCTATATTATATAATGTGTACGAGAGAGAAACTCCCACTAGAAAATATAAAGTTTCCATGTTGGGAAATGTAAATTCGTCTGACATATATTTGAGCCTCCCAGAATAAATGATTAATGCCCTGTGATCTAGACACGGTTGAAGAACACATCAGAGAGCTACATAGAAAAGGACTATGCATTTGGTAAATGCTTCATGAAGACATGTATGAGCCAATGAATTAAAGTCATCGGAATGTGGAACACCCCATTTAATTGTGTTCTCTTTTTACATTCGGTGATGTTGTGGATATGTATACTAATTTCTATGTGTTCGGGATCAAGACATCTTCATAGTGAAGTTACTCTTAAACACTTTTTAATTTGAACATCCCCAGCTGCAGATGGTTATGGTCACAACACGATCCGGTTGTAAAGGAATCCCTAATTGCTTGTAGTAATTATTAATTGCTAAAAAAGATCTGTCTTGGATGGCCGTTTATATTTGTTAGTATTACCTTATTGGTTACATCCCTCGGGCCCATGATATACCATCATTTTCTTGAACTTAGGCAGGCTGGCGCCGCACCTAACACCCATCCTCGCTCATTTCTTTTAATCCTGTTTGCAAATGTCAGAAAAACTTACATTTTACGTCCAAATATCCCGTGCTGATGGATAAACGATTGCATGTGTAGAAAGCAAAACACATACAAATGAACATATTTATACAAATTCCGAAATTTTGGCTGGAGAGTCCCACTTGGCCGGTCTCAAGACAGCTGAACAGATTTACAAGGAAAATATATGTTCGCATGGCAAACAGCGTTCTCTCTCAGAAGGGGGATCTGCAAATACTCCTATGTGGAATCTGCATAGGGCCTTATTCATAAACCCTGGAATGCACACTGTGCACTTCCCAACCTTTTCCTGTGCCACTTGTTGAATCTGCTCTCTCACAGAGTAACTCTCACCACATCACAGACCGCTGCAATCACAATTTTCCACATTCGCGCAGTAAACCGATTTGGACTGCTTGCGAATAAAAAAAACCTTTTCCTGAAAACTCGCATAGAGCTTATTTTTATTTCTCTTTTGGTTTTATGCAAACGTCGTTTTAAATGTAATGTTTTGCTTGAATTAATTCCCAGTTGGATTTTGTGTACATTATAGGCCTCTTATTATAATATGAGTTAATATAAATTACAGTCCATGTCATCACCGTCTAGATGAAGCTAAAATTAAAAAAAGAAAAATAGGACTCTTCTTGCTAAAATTATTTTTTTTTCAGCTGACTATTGACTTACTGCTATATACTGGGACATTGTGTCCTCTAATTTAAAAATTAGACTAGGTAATTTTTGCTGACTGGCCCAACATCAAAAGCAGCTGACACAGGATTTGAACCCAGTTTCCTAATTCAGACTGTAGCAGTTTGGGTGGGTGAAATTGGACAGTTTTTAGCAATAGCTGTGAGCTTGGTGCTCTCTTGTGAAAATCCCAGATTGCTGGACATTTCCTGCATGTCTTTTACTAAGAATAAAGTGTTCTGACAGCTACCAAATGCAAATATGAACAAAGGTTCCATTAACTTTCCTTAATCTGCTTAAAATTTGTGAAGTCTGCTGTGTAATTTTGACTAATTCGGTCATAAAGAGAAGACACCCTCTCCCAATCTTGCCCAGCTTATAGAACTTACATGTGGGAAAACCAGACCACCACTGGAGGAATGATGTATTTTCCTTTTGCATATTTCGATACTGCCTGAATTTTAAATTCATGTAATCAATATAATGCTTTGTATGGACTGGTCACTGATACAGAGCAGCAGAAGATATTGGTTTTTTACAAAATAATAACAACAACTATATATAAGATGGTCCCACATCCTGTGCAGTATATCATTGTACAGGATGTGGGATCGTCTAACAATGCAGCCTTTGTTACTCTACACCAGTCTAAAGCCGGTAATAGCGACTACTGCTCCCATTCTTATAGAAACATGGACAACATTAAGGGACACCTATAAGATGCCAATTATAGAAGACAAATGTATAAAAACTTAAAAGAAGTGAGTCAAATTCTTCTCTATAGCACTCAATTATTAAGTATCGCATTATGGTATGTTGCAATATTTCCGTAAAAATTCATCACACGTCCCTGACGTGAATCAATAAGTAAGCAGTGATAGTACGTCAGTTTTTTGTTTTGTTTTTTTACTTTCTCTACCTATTTTACTTTTGTCTGTTACTAGGAATGTGATCTCGGTATTAACATAGCATGACGTCATAACATCCCAGTCAGCAAAGACTAACATTGTAAAAGTGGTGTCAGGAAATGAAACTCTCTTCACTTTCATGTTTGTTGCATTTTGCAAGATTTTATTGCTTAATTTTTATTTTGCTTTTTGTTTTTTTTTGTATCCTGTTCCAGTCCGTGGCAGCTAACACAATATGCAGTTGCTGCCCCCTAGATTCAATTGCTACAAGACTTTTCTTTGTTGCATTTGCACGAAGATGAATTCTGAAATATTTAAGTCTGTCCTTCCCTACCTGCTCCTGCCGCTAAGTGGTCGACTCCAAGCAGCTCTTATTGGGATAACGCTTGTGCTGCAGAATATGCTTTATTTTGGTAATAAAATCGAGGCATGAACAAAACCCTTATTTAAGAAGGAATGGTTAACAGATGCGTGCAATAATTCTTTCCTCGGGAAAAAAAAATGTCAACTGCACCCAAATTTATTTATTTTTAAGACCTTTTATTTATTTACTTATTTTACTTTGCTGAGTCAAATGTATGGAGTTTATATATGGTTAGAGTTTAGGGTGCCAGCTCAAACATCTGCAGAAGCTCTCAATTCACAGTCCTCTATTGTAATCATTAGCTCCTTGTATGTATTTTTCTAGACATTACCTTTTTTTCTTACAGTTTACCCAAGGTGCCGGGTACCAGTTAATTTTTTATTCTTTTTTTTTTTTTTTGTGTTTATACAGGTTTCTGTTTTTTATTTAAATAATAAAAAAAAAGTATTTTATTTTTCTTAGCAGAAGCATTATGACTTGAAAAGGTTTGAAAATTTGCTTTAATCGTTAAAACGTTTTGTTGCATGTTAGAATTTTGCTAAGTTTATTTTGGCTTGGCTTCAAGAGAAACAATTTAAAGATTCAATCCATTTCACCCCTCCCTGTTTGGAGTTTATATAGGTTTACAATGGTTGTTTGGTTACCATCATAAGGTAGATTCAGATTAACAGATTGGTCTAAGTACCAATATCCTGCCCTTCTGAGTTGATTGAAGGGGGTATCAAAGTGCTGCAAGGTTGAGTCCTGAATTGGTCTGATTCATCACTGGTGTTGCTAATTGATCCCTTTAATTAATGACACATGTAAATGGTTCAGGTTCTTTGGCTGATTGGAGTCAGTCTGTTCCTTAACTGGTTTTAATTAGCCACCAAGCCTGTGTAATTTATAGCTGTCTGCAATTAAAGGGATGATTGGAAACTAGTTCATCACACCAGCACATAAATGGCTCGCCACTTTTTACCTGCTTGTACCCGCAAGCTGACCATACAGGAAATCTTCAGAGATGGGATTTGGTAAAAGCAAAAAAAACACCTAAGCAAACAATGTTCATAGGGTTTGCTAAAAATACAGTGATTTGCATTCATAAAACCTTTTTGCAAATTAAACAATTGGCAAGTATGGGGCTAACTAGACTTATAAAGCAGGGGGGTCAGGAAATATTCCCTGTGTCACTGGGTAAAAAGATTGTAACTACAATAGGAAGTAGTGTCGTTTATTAGAGATAATGTGGATTGATAGTCAGACCTGCAAGAGAACACATCTAAGGTAATATTCAGTACAGGTTTTATAAATGTTGGGTATTTTTGTCCATTGGTTTCCAGGCGATCTGTTTTTTGAACCGCGTTTCTGTGCATCGAGTTTTAAAAATATACCCCAAGCGAGTATTGGTAAGCTCTTTGCCATAGTGACCTATTGAACATAATTTTTACAAGTCTTCAAGATCTGGAAGTGATCCACTGCGAAGCACTGGTCTCGAGAATTAACCCATCGTATCCTCCTTAGATACCAAATACTCTTGTCTCTGGATCATACCCAGTTATTTACCTTCACTTCTATATCCCTGCGGAACATCTCTAATTGCAACGCTCAAAGTAGAATGTTGAAGTTTTCTAAATACTGTTGAACGTGATTCAGATTAATCATAGGTACTGTGAGGCTTATCTATAGATGTCTATATCTGAGAGGCTGCTTTTTCCCTACACGTATGTATGCCAAACTTTTTTTTTGCATAGGGATGGTTGATTCCAGTGGAGAAATTATATATTAGGGCCTGATGTAGAGTGGGATGCAATTTACACTGAAATCGTAATTGTAAATTTCATCCCGTAATTTACACAGGATTCCAAGGGGTATATTTACTAAACTGTGGGTTTGAAAAAGATTGAAATGTTGCTTTATAGCAAACAGATTCTACAAAATGTCAGCTGGAATCCGATTGGTTGCTATAGGCAACATCTCCACTTTTTCAAACCCGCAGTTTAGTAAATCTACCCCCAAGACTTAGAATAATATGTAAATTGCACAAGCACACCTCTTTAGCTGCCTTATGGGCCGGTGTGCATGATACAATTAAGTGTATCAGTCACAGCAGCCCTGAAAAGCAGATAAATGAATAAATAAATGAATGTAAATAAATAAATACATTGTGCCCCCCGCCCCCTTCCCCCAAACAGCACTAGGGTTGGTTAAGCTGTTTGGGAATGGATACACAACTCAGCATAGCATGTAAAGTGCGTGAGCACTGCCGTATATTGCTAGGTACGCCCATTGCCCACGCCCATTGCCTTCCTTCATCTCAGTCGTAGTGCAAACGGAGACGGGGCCTTGGCAAGAAGTTCTTTTTGCGCTCTTGGACTTGCGGCCAACTTTACATGATGCCCTTAGGGCACAAGCTTGCTTTATCTGAGTGGATAACTGAAGAGTGTCTACTGTAAACCAGTGTGCAGCCTAAGGCGAACCCCCCAGTTAGAAGCCAACGCTGCAGCTTTTGATTGGCCGCCCTGCTCGCGCCACCCTTCTGCAGCCATTTTAAAGCAGTGATCGGAAATCTTCACCACTTTAGAGGGTAATCCAACTTTAAATGCCTTAATGATTCCCAGTCTTTGTGTCTATCATGATACCTACATTTAATTTGTTTCTAAGCCTTTCATATAACTGAACATTTACCTGAAATGAACAATCTGCTGATTCAGCCTCTCATTACCGGTTTGACAACTGAAGTGCCTTGTTTTTTTTTTTTATATTAACCCCTTTCCGGAAAACACAACTATGTGAACATCAAGGGATCCTTTTTGAGTTAAGCTTTTTGGCAAAAATTTAGAAAACAAAAAAGCAATGACATTATTTAATGTTTCTATGTATCCTGAATAACGCAGCTGGGTGGAGCCGATTCCTTGCATGGACACGCAAGCCCTGGAGTTTACATAATAATAATCCCAAGTGAAAATGTTCTGAATCCTAATACACAGCAATTTGGTATATAAACATATGGGACCAACCCAGATCCTTTTCTTGTCCATATACGTGATTTTATATTTCTTTTCAGCACTTGCCAAGTGTAATTAAAACATTTCATAAACTGGAATATTTTTGCCCGTCTGTTGTTGTACAAACGCGACTTTGAGAATAGAAGCAGAGTATAATCGTGTCCTTAACTGGTATGAAATAGTCCTCTTCACGTGTTGGCTGTTCAAGGGAGGTCAGGGACCGGCACACACAGTCCTTCTCACACATTAAAGTACACGCAGGGCCCTCTTACCTCTCTGTATGTATTAGCCAGTATTGTTTAATTACTGTTTGTTCCCAATTGTAAAGCGCTACAGAATCTGCTGGCGCTATATAAATAACTGTTGATGTTGATGAAGTACACAGTGTATGTGATCCGCGGAGGAGCCTGTACCGTCCTGTAGGCACAGACTACATGTAAACACCCACAGCTTAACCCTGTAGTGTCTTTCTAGTGATATCTACAGCTCTAAAACCATTGTTAAAGTGAACGTGACATTCTAAACATCTACGCCTGGATTGATATTTTGTGCCCCCTACACCCCATAACCAACGTTGCTGTCGCGTACTAGAGTTCTAACCCCCAATGGATCCCATTTGTAGTAGATGAACACTCTGAAATGTTTCATCCCTCTTTGATCCAGTGTTTACACGTTTCTAATGTTCTGCTACAAACTGTACAGGTTTATTCCACCTTAAGGCCCTGGATTTCATGGATTAAGTGCTATGCTTATGTGTAATGCAGTTAGTCTATTTGGTTGTTACACAAACTTTAAAAAATAAACAGAAGTCACATTTAAATCTGAAATATTATGGGTTTTTTTTCTGGTTATCTTGTTGTCTTTTGATGACATTCCAAAAGGGACCTAAATGACTTCTGTCTCTTATGTAAGAACTACTTGGTAATGTTGTTATCGGTGAGCTTGTCATCCTGTATTAACAGTTCCTGATTCACAAATACATCCAAAGCTTCCTAATATATTCTAATAGTTGCCTGTCTCAGAAATACTTCTAGTTACTTATCTCTTTCACACCCTCATGAGCGGACATAATTTACAATGCGCACTCGATGCTCGGTGCAATCAGCAATAAAGCATATTATGAGTTAATAATAGGTTCCAGTGACCCCCGTTCCCACCAGCATTTGGGAACGTGCATTGTGGCATGCTTGTTCCATTTACTTGCGTTCACTGCAAGTGATTTGCTTTGGAGACGATTGAGGACATACTCTACCGCAAGTGGAAGTGTTAGGTATCCCCTCAAGTCTAAATCAATTGCCTCTGACGCGTTGTGCCACTGACGTTCAACGCAACCCCAGTGGACAACCAGCCTCATACAGTTAAAGGATAGATCCAGTTTTATTTTATTGGGCTTTGGACCTGCCAATCAGAATTCATTCTGACTTGCACTAATGTGTTTTAACGTGGAGTTGAAAAGGTTTTTCTTAATAGATTGATTAAATTTCACAATAAATTGTTGTGTATTTAAATGTTCTAAGTTTTTGCCTGTTTTTCTGAAATATGTGATATTGAGCAATTCTACCTTTTTGTATTTCTTTTTGATAAAGAACCGATTTAAGCGACAAGTTTTTTTTTAATGTCTATTTCTTTTTAATCTTCCTTGTAGCCTTAAATTCTATGAATTCCCGTGGCTTATGAAAGGACAATCCTCTGCTATCAATGCGGCGATAAGAAAATGAGGCTGACGCGTTTCTGAGGTGAGAAGACCACTTTTGTCGTTAATTTTAATGTTTACTTCTTCATCTTTATCTATGCTGCTTTTATCAATACCAACCGGCCACAAAGCTTTATTTTGGATATAAAATAATAAACATTTTACTGTAATAAATCTGACTATATACCAATAAGCCAGGTATCCTATGTATAATAACATTCATATGACCCTGTTATTTCAATAAGGTAGCATCAAGTTCCTAGTCATTAGCAGGAATAATCTAGATTCCACCGCACCTGTTGCAGTTTGGTCTGTAGTTACTATACACAAACATCTACCAATTCCAGTATCGCCAGTATAAACGCCATTAAACCATTTTCTTAAAGTATACCTAACTTTAACTGAAAGTAAATTAAATAGCTTGAGGTTTTTGAATAGATTTCACCATGCTTTTAAAATGTAGATAAATATGCAAAACCAATGTCTTATAAAATCTAGTTTTCTGTACCGAGTCATAAGAGCGCTATAGTGAGCGAAATCATAAGTTCAGCTAATCTATTCAAATATGTTATTTAATGGTTCAATTATTGGAACACATGTTTTTTTCACTCACATTTGTCTACGAAAGAGACAGTTTTGTAAAAGATAATAAATTCATAATTAAAAGGGTTTTTGTTTTCTGCATTCTCGAACATTTTTGCATGACCATTTTTGACTTTGAAACTAATCTGGGGCCACAAAACTTAATATTCATAGTAACCCAAAACTAGCCAAAATATTTTATTCATCTCTAGACCTCAGTTTGTGTGTATATACACCAGTGATGGGCAACAGACGGCCATCTGGGTCTTCACCTGCGGCTCCCAGTTCCTTCCTGCTTTATTATCAGATGTGTTTGTTATAGCTTGTAACACTTGTGTAAAATGCCGCTGATATGTTACAGATAGGTGTCTATCTTTGATTCAAGCTAGTGTTTTAACTTATTACTGAGATAAAGGATAATGTGTGGCTCTTTTGATGGATAGAGGTTTACCTGTGTGGCCTCTGAAGTGTATCAGGTTGCTTGTCACTGAGATATACATGTCACGACTAGTATAGCGTACCTGCTATCGTTGGCACTACTCGGAGGAAGGTGCGGAGTCTAACGTGCCCCTGGTGTTCACCAGGGACCCCCGCAAGGAGGTATGGACTTAGCTGCAGGAAACACGCAGGTCGCGGTCCTTCCACGAGTCAGATAGCGAAGTACGAGGAATGTCAGACAGGCCGGGTCGGCAACGGTGCGGGCAATGCAGGTACACAAGGAGAATCCGAAGGGGTAGTGAGTCAAGCCGGGTCGATAACGTTCTGGCAGCGAGGTACAAAAGGGAGATCCAAAAGGGTGGTAAAGGCAATCCGGGTCACAATGGTCACAGGCAAACGGCAATAAACTGGAGGAAGGAAAGGGTCAGGAAACAGGTAATCACAGGAACACTGGAACGCTGGAGGACAGGAAAGGACCTGAAACTCTGGCACAGGAAGTGGGGTCAGAGAGGCTTAAATAGTGCTGCTAGCCAATGCCCTCAGCGCTAGTAGTGCTGTCATACTCCAGCGCCGTAGCGCTAGTCATTCTTTAGCGCCGTAGCGCTATCTTCATGCAGCGTCCCGTTGCCTAGCAACGGGAACGCTTCCAAGTCAGTAGCTGGCCAACCAGACGCGCTATGCAGACGGGCGGGCTCTATGCGGGGTGCCATGCAGAAAACCAAGTGTGTCCCCCCTCCAGAAACTACCAGTCCCACGCTGCATAGCTCTGTGGCTCTTCTTGGCACCCTTGGATTGTGGGTACCAGGGTAATGGAAAGAATTGGTTAGGAAATTTTGTCAACCAGAGGTCTCAGTATAATGCTAAGGGGTCCCTAAGACACCTTCCCATTATACAAATATAGTATAAAAAAAAATAAAAATTTAAAAATACAAAAAATAAAATAAATAAAAGTTTAAATAAACAAATAAAAAAAAATCAGATACCCTTGTTCATCACTTTATTCCAGCACCATAATCTAATGAGAATTCTTGTATTTTTGAATTCAGTGTCATTTTTGTGACTTTTAATACAAGTGGAATGTCCTTAAAGCTGCCCCTAAAGTGCAGTGAACATTTTTGTTTAACACTTTAAAATGTCTGCAGAATGGAGGAGGGGGGGGGGGTAATATGGACCTGCTCACATTCTTTTCCAAAATATCACACCGCCCCGGTTTCTGGCAAAAAATCTGTGCTGTGCAGCTTCATTAATGTATATGGTCCATTCATTTCTATAGCACATTCATTTCAATAGGGTTTCTACACGTAGTGCATTGCTCCATTGAAATGAATTGGCCATATGATAAATGGGGCTATTGAAATCAATGAGGAAAATACAGCGAGTGACTGGCCTTAAGTGCTAAAGTCATTAAACTTCATTACTTTGAATTGTACTGTCATATATACCGTTCTAATTTATTTTAAGAATGTTCAGCTGCTTCCCTTTTTTTTTCTGCTGTGTAACAAAATCCTTCAATTTAAGATATATAAAAAAAATAAAGTCCTGAAAATAAATCTCATCTGGCGGCTATCCCGTTGGCTTATCTAAAGGACGGGTCGCAGATAGGAAGAACACAGGAACTTGTGTCTTCATTGGGAAACCTCTCCCTTTCCCTTTGGTGGAGTTGGATAAGTAACTGTGTTCATTTCAACTCTATTCCTAATATCAGCGACTCAGACGTGTGTGTAGTGTGTCTGCAGAAAGGTAGCCGGCTCTCTAAGTATCAGTGCAGGTAATGTGTAGTATTGGAGATTTGTTGTGTTACCTAAAGAGTGGTTTAATTATTGTTTATCTAAGTAATTGTAAGAACTATCTGTACATCAGATCTTCCATCAGAAGCTAACACACGGTCTCAAGAACTTTATATTAATGGAGGGTCTCCTAAGTGTTGTGACATTAAGGGACAATGTTGGTTACAATAAATGGATACTGAAATGGTACTTCCCTATGCTTAGAACAGATGTAGCTTCATATTACAATGTTTCAGAGCTATAATGTATTGTTCATCAACAAAGATGTGTAGACATCCTTACTCTGTGCTGTTGTTAAAGTTTAGAATGGATTGGAGAGATTCTGGTTTACCCGCTTCCACTTTAATCTTACCTACGCGAGTTGGCCTCATTGATATACACTTTGCTACTGGTAACAGCTGAACGCTATGAAGAGTTCTTTTAGTTCTGTTTGTCCCCGTATACCCTGTTTTTTTAAGAATGAATGAACTAGATGCTCTGATTCTAGTTAAACACGCCTAAAGATGACTGGCGGATGCAGCTAGCTGTAGGCGATAAATACAGTTGTGATGCCTAGTATGTGTGTGCTTCAATACTAACTGACATGATGTCAAAATTCATAAGCGTTTTATATGAGGTTCTAAAATTATAACAACAAATCTTCATGTGAAAGTTCACTTATCTATTGCATGGTGGGAACCACGGGCCTGCAGCCAAATCAGAAGAGGGTAAAAAGATGTTGGTTCTTAAGTTTCTAGAAAAGTCTCGTAATGAATATCCAGCTCTGTTGTGTTAACACTAACCTAATATTTCCTTACACTTCTGCAGTGTATTTAGGATATGAAATGACGTCTCCATATGTGATGCCTAATTCATGCCAAGGGTAGATTGAAAGGTAGAACCTGTAAGATACATTGGAACAATTGACTTGACAATGGTCTGTTGCCAAAAGCCTTTAACAAATAGAGAACTGACGAGGAAACAGCCTTCTTTCTCTCCCTCGTGTGGCTTGCTTCGATATTGTAATCAAGTTGAGGCAATGCCAAGTTTCTAAAAAACTGGTAATGAGTTTTATTGGGTATAGTGGAATATTACAGAAGGTTATTCCCAAGTTACCACACCCCTTACTGATCTTACCAAAGCAACATTTCCAGCATGATCAAATGGACAGGGCAGAGAGCGTGTTTCAAGAGCTCAAGACAATTCTGCGTAGGCAGCTATGTAAAGTGGAAATGCAACTATTGTATTCCAGGAAGACTTTGTCTTGCAATAAAAACCTCAGGTTGCAAAAACCGTTTGGGACCTGGTTTAGAATTGAACGTAAAAAATGGCCATTTGGAATATGAGAAAATATGTGTCTGCACGCTTGTATTTGCATTTTAACATAGTAACATAGTTGATGAGGTTGAATAAAAGACACCAGTCCATCAAGTACAACCTATTTTGGATCTCCTGTGATCCCTCTCTTTTATTTGAAATTGATCCAGAGTAAGCAACCCCCAATCTGTTTCAATTGAGAAAATCCCCCCAGACCTGATATTGCAGTCCTATTTTTACCCTATATCCACTACTATCCTTCATTTTAATTAACGGTCGTATCCCTGGATACACTTTTCCGCTAAAAATTTGTCTAACCCTTTCTTAAACATATCTATTGAATCAGCCATCACAACCTTCCCTGGCAGTGAATTCCATATCTTGACTGCCCTTACGGTAAAGAACCCCTTCCTTTGCTGGTTGTGAAATTTCCTCTCCTCTAACCTTAGGGGGTGACCGCGTGTCCTGTGTATAGTCCTTGGGGTAAAAAGTTCCCATGAAAGTGAGTTGCACAAAAATTCTTAAGATACGTGTAACATTACATCTGTTTTCTGGATAAAATATCCCTCAGCCTTATAAGTCAAGAAAATAATAGCTAGAATCTGATTGGTTGCTATGGGCAACACATACACTTTTTCCTTTTTAAAGTTTCATAAATCTACCCCAGGCTGTTTATAAACAAATGGTTTTACGTTCAGTATAGGCTCAGTTAAAGCTGTTGGTAACATTTTACCACTAGGTTCCTGGTGAAGCTGTTGCCTAGGACTGTTGGCAGCTGTAGGTTCCAGCAGAGCTGGGAAGTCAGGCCTCACGTTGGGTGTACAGTAAGGCTAGGTACACACTGGTGCGTTTTTGTCCAATAATCGGGCAAATCAGCCAACATCCGACCATTCCGGCAGAAGTCAGGTTAATGGGTATAGGGACATGATGGTCGAAAGTCGTACCAAATTGTCGATTGTCGGCTCCTTTGGTTGGTGGTACTGTTTAATATTTTCCGACCAATTCACCTAAGGATCATGTAGTGTGTATAAGTTTCCAATCAATCCACAACCAAGTGCCGATAGTTCCTCGAGCTGTGACTCATTTGGGGTTGTGTGTATGTTGACTTCTGATGCCTCTACCAGTCCCACATGGTGTGACGTCCGTACGTCACTCATTTAGTAATTAGGTGCTTCTAGCAGTAAAGCAATAGCAGGCTCAGGTTGAGAGCGAACGTACACTGTACACGTGCTAGCGAATGTATGAAGAAAACGTGTTACCTTCGCTTTTATATGAGGTTTGGGGTGGTTACTATTGAACATGCTCTGCTCCTTATTTAAATATCTTTGGAATATCGCTACATAGTCGTTTCAGTGTGTATAGATTTCTAATCCTTGCTCACAACAATTTGGCGGTGAAACGTCGCTTCCCGTACGGTTGGCCTTTCGTTAATCGTCTAAAGCATGACTAGCGTGTACGCATTAATCGTCCAAGCGATTGGACCTTCGATAGAAAGGAAAGTCCAGTGGCGCACGCGGGGTTCTGGGTCTCCAGAAACCCCTCCCCTCCGCTAAAAAAAGTGCCCTATATAGCGGCACTGTACTATACAGCAGCCGCAGCGCTGTCAAAGAAGCTGTATTGTATACAGCACCACCGTTGTAGATAACACGTAGTTCAGTGTTTACCTAGCCTTAAAGTGCTGGTTGGATGGTAGAACATGCAAATGCTTTTAATAGCAAGGATCAGTGTTGCTGCTGTTTCTCTGTAGTGTCACAATTGAACTACTTTGCTTTGCATCTTGTGTTCATTTGAGTAGTGTTCCTATTGTAACTAATTAAGTGTAATTTCTCACCTACTGTTCAGTAATTAGTGTAACTCAGACTTTGTAACAACCTCTTTATGGTTTTCTTACCAAAGGAACACAAACGCAGAAATAACACAACCCCTCTACGCTAGTATCATTAACTCCGCGGGGTCTGATGCATCCATACACCGGGACGCGTTTACGTTTGCATCTGCAGTAAAACTTGTTAAGAAATCTTCAAATTTGTGACTAATATAATTGCCAAGATATTAACACTGTTTTCAAGTACGGTGGAAATTGTGGTACATGCATTTCTCAGCGAGGTCATTCACAACAACAGCTTTCAGCTTGTTATAATCTATTTATCGTGAGTCATAAAACCAAATTCACACCCTAGTCTAATTCTTTTTTAACCAAGTGGTGGGAGAACTGAAATGCCTGCGTTTTTTTTTTGTTTTTTTTTTATTGTTACAATTGCTGATGCACAGACAAGATATGTTGAAGTGACTGTCCGGATTTTAGATGTGCAAATTATCTAGAACAGCTTCTGATTCATTAAGAAAGTTGTTCAAGGTGGCTTGGAAGCCGAGCGAGACGGCCGCATCTGCACGGAGCTCCGCACAGAAAGAGTGGAAAACTCACTTTAGTGGCGGATTGAGTGAACCCCAATCACACAGGTAAGCCCCAAATCCTGTGTGGGGAAAAGCGCTCACCTGACAAGCGCTTCAGCGGCTGAGGCGGGACAGCGGAGATTGCCCTGGAGAGCTGAGAGGAGACGCGGCTAAGAGGGACTGACGGCTGAGGGGAGATCTCAGAGGAGAGAGCCTGGTCCCCCATGCGAGGTGCATAGACGCCGGGATTTCTGCCTGGGAGCCATTCATGTGATCTGGGAGCTGCGTGGTGTCGGTGGAGTAGAACCGGAAGTGGCAGAACGCCATTACTGTCTTCTCTTCCGGTGAATCAGACCTCGTGGTGCCTGCTGGGAGCCATCCTGGGACGTTGTGGAGAATAAAGAGGTATGCAGTGGGGGTGGAGGGGAACCTGCCTTTTCCTCTATACCTGAAAAGCCCCAATACATTATTAACACCAAATCTGGCTACATGACAGGTGGAGAGAGTGAACATCAATACTGCTAAGTGGCTTATCCAGCAATTCTGGGGAGGATGCACCAACACTGATTCAGCACAGATGATTCACATTGTGGATACTGATAATTCCCATGCGTTTAGCTGCATTGTAACGAAGATTCTATCTTACAGCAGTGCAGAATAGCTGTGGAAATACTAACCAATAACCTGCTGGTGTTGATAGCATTGCAGCTCCAATCATTTACCAAAGGGGCCACATGATACATGACAACACCTCAATCCTAATAATTACAGCAGATTTGTCATATCTCTCTGCACGAAAGCTCTATAAAGCAGTTACCTCCTGTAGCAGTCTACAATCAACAAACTCTGCCACCTAGTGGTCATTTATTGTACTGCTTCAAGGATCATCTTTTATTCCATAACAAATCTGTCTCAGTACAAGCTACATCACTACCACTGAAAAGAGTATATACAACAGAGCGGTTCGTTGTGCTTCATCATCTTTCCATGGCTGATGACTACTAAAAGCCTCGAAACTCACCCTGCTTAAATGACTGACTAAATATCTAATAACAGGAACTTCCGGTGGGCGGTACACCTAGCTGACCGCGTTTTAACAAGTCTCTTCATTCTCTCCCCGGAGTTCGGCCACACAAGCGGGCCTGTAGAACACAGATAATCATTGCAACATTCCTGAAGTTAGATACGTATAATTATATGTGTTTGGTTGCTTAATACTAAATATTGCTTATTAGATCTGAAATACTGAAATAAGTGTCAAAATCGATAATTCATACAAATATTCTTACGCGATGGTATAGTCTTGACACTACAGAGGGAAAAAAAAAAAAAAAAAAAAAGTAATTTGAATACTTTTGTTTTTTAACACTTCTTATATTTTTTATTTTTTCCACTAATATGTGATTAGTTTAAAAATAAGAAGAGAGAGTTTACAATATAACCTTAGTCACATGTTATTGAATTTCTGATATAATAATCTCTGACAGACTCTTAGATTAGTGCCTTATAATTGTACTTGGTTTGCTTAGAAATGGAAAAATATTGTAGCAAAAATTCATCCAAGCGTGCAAACAGCAAGCTGGATCAGAGTAAGACGGGCAGAAACAAATCTGGAGCGAGCAAAGATGCTTCTTCTCCTTCCTCGCCCCTCTCAATGGGGGACGTGGAGGAGGGGAATCAAACTCCTCTTACTCAATGCACAAATACTGCAAGTACAGATACGGCTCAAACTATTCTAAATATCCTCCTTCCTATCATAGACAAAAAATTCGGAGCTATTCAAGATACCTTCGATGCGGCTATTGCCAAAATAACAGAAAACACGGCTAGAATTAACACGCTGGAACAACGTACCAGCGATGTGGAGGATAATGTTCTAGCCTTGCAAAACGGATCTGAACAAGATTCGCGCAGATGGTCACAAATGCAAGAAAAAATTGATGATCTGGAAAACCGTAGTCGAAGAAATAACCTTAGGTTTATTGGTATTCCAGAATCGGTGAAAGGGCCTGACTTATCCTCTTACCTTAGTCAAGACCTAATAGTTGCTCTCAATTTACATGACGAAATAGACAACTTACAAATAGAACGAGCCCACCGTCTGGGTTCAATTAGGGAGGGCAATTCAGCTAGATCTCGACCTGTTTTGGCTAGATTTTTAGACTTCAAAGATAAGGAGAAAATATTGTTAGCATTTAGGAGAAAGAAACAATTGGAGATCGAGGGTCACCGAATACTAATATTCCAGGATTATTCAGCTAAGTTGTCACAGAAGAGAAAAGAGTTTGCACCAATTTGCAAATTCTTGGCTGGTAATAATAAAAGTTTTGCTCTTATGTACCCAGCTAAGCTCAGAGTGGTGGAGAATGGTCGTACATTACTTTTTGAAACTCCGGAGATGGCAAAGAGTCATTTTCAAGTGCCTACTCCGCATTCAAGGTCACCAGCTGGAGCTCGCTCACCTTCTAATGCACCAACTTGAATGGTATAGCAGTCTAGATTTAGATAAGATGTTAAAAGGCTGATAAATCACATAGTGACTGTGATTCTTGCTTATGTTGTTAATGTAAACTCTCTCTATATGTATACACATGTATATGCGTATATATTTAGTTATGTTACAAATGTTTATTGTTGAATATTCTGTGATCTCTGGTAACACTCCCAGGGATCACACGCAAAATTTGGTTAGGAAAATGTTAAGAAAAAGTTTGAGGTATAGAAAATGTAATGCATTATATGTTTTGTTCTCATATTTCACAAAATGGTTAAATATCCAATGTCTCAGTTTACAAATGTGGGGTGGTGAATCCCATGGTCTGGGTCAAGTTTACTTATTGATGGTTTTGGGGGGGTTGGTCTGCAATCTCACCCTGCACACCTTTGGTTTGACTAATTGCCCCACCGTGGGTATCGGTTAGGAATGCAGCCTACACAGCTAGATTCCCATGGGCCTAATACTCAGCAGACCCTCAATTTATCATCTTGGAATGTGGGTGGGCTTAATTCTCCTATTAAGCGTAAAAAAGTCCTTACTCACCTTAAAAGAGCTCATATCGATATAGCGTTTCTTCAAGAAACACACTGGAGAAAGGATGATGGTTATATCCTGCGGGGAAGCTGGATTGGAGATTGCATTTCGGCCTCATATAAAACAAAAACCAGAGGCGTGGCTATAATAATAGCTAGACACCTCCAATACACAGTTCTAGATACAGTCATAGACCCTGAGGGTCGGTATCTACTACTTTCTTTACAAATCAATGATGAAAAATATACCTTCTTGAATATTTATGCCCCCAATGGATCACAACGTGATTTCTACCAGTCCCTAATTCAATTAGTCCTACAACGCGACACCCCTAACCTTGTGATAGCAGGCGACTTTAACTCCGTTATTGATCCAAAGTACGATAGGTCAAAGGCATCTTCTACAACTAGTCCAAGGGACCCTGAGTGTTTTTTTGGCCTGATGTCCAGGTGTGGCATGGTTGATCCGTGGCGCCTCCTAAATCCAACAGATAGATCCTATTCCTTCTACTCTAGTGTACATAGATCTTTTTCAAGAATAGATTACTTGTTAGTCACGGACACCCTAATGCCGTGGGTTCGTAGGGCAGACATTGCTGACATAATTATTTCGGACCATGCAATGATCTCTCTTACGATCCAGAATCCGAGCTTGAGACAGAGACCTAGACATTGGAGATTTCCTACTTACCTATACAATTCAGACCACTTTCAACAATTTCTAAGACACAGATGGGCTGAATACCTAGATGATAACATTGACCAATGGGATGACAAAATTCTTTTCTGGGACGCTTCAAAGGCAGTTATGAGGGGACACATAATTGCGTATGTGTCTAGACATCGTAAGAAGGCTAGGGAAATTTATGATAATTTGAGCAAATTATCGGCTGAGGCATATGCTAAATTTGCTTCTGATCAGTCGGATGTGTCATGGACAACTTATCGTGAGGCGAGACAACTCTTAGAGAGTTTTTTGACTTCCCAAGCAAAACAACAAATTGATTTTTCAAAAAATAAATTCTTTAGATGGGGAAATAAAGCTGGCAAATTACTTGCAAACATAACCAAACCTCAGAAACGTAAAAGTCATATAGTTGCCCTTAAAGCCCATAATTCTTCTAAGATTCTTACCAAGTCGGAAGAGATATTAGAAACCTTCCAAACTTATTACTCAACCTTATATAAGGGCTCTACACCAAATCCCCAACTAATGTCCAAACTTTTGACTGAGGCCAAATTGCCTTCACTAACGCCAGAACAGAGAGAAGCTATGGCAAAAGATATTACTTCCCGAGATGTAGAGACTGTAATCAAACATTTGAAACTTAATAAAACACCAGGCCCAGATGGCTTTACAGCAGAGTATTATAAGGTCCTTGAAGGAGATCTGGCTCATATTTTAGCAGATTTGTTTTCAAAAATACATAGGGAACGTCCTGTATATCCATCGTTCAATGTGGCCCATACAGTCCTTATCCCTAAACCAGGTAAGGATCCTATGATGGAGGGGTCTTATCGCCCTATCACTCTTTTAAACACAGATTACAAACTTTTAGCAAAAATCATGGCAGACCGCTTACAAGGTATCCTTCCTGGGTTGTTAACATCTCATCAGTTGGGATTTGTAGCAGGACGCCACTCGGTCAAAGGTATTAGGACAGCCATTTCAGCGATTGTGGCCTCAGATGTGGGATCCACCTCAAACATGATCCTTAGTCTAGATGCCCAAAAGGCCTTTGATTCTGTTGCATGGCCTTTTTTGAAGGAAATTCTTTCATGCAGGCGTTTTGACACTGATTTTAGAGCACTTGTAGCCTTTCTTTACACCTCTCCTAAAACATCTCTATTGGTCAATGGTATCAAGGGTTCCCCACTGGAAATGTATAGAGGCACTCGCCAGGGGTGTCCACTTTCTCCATTACTCTTTAATTTGGTATTGGACCCTATGCTCAGAGTCTTGCAAAATTGGACGCAGTTGGAGGGAATAAGGATTGGAGATCAGGAAATCAAAATTACAGCTTTTGCTGATGATGTAATGATCTACATATCTAATCCTGAAGTCTCTCTTAGATCTCTAATGGACCGAATAGTGGAGTTTGGTTCTGTCTCGGGGTTCTCTGTCAATTTTGAAAAATCTACTGCTATGTATCTGGGAAAGGGTGTCATAGTCCCAACATGGGCAAGGGATATTCCCATTACATGGGCAAGGTCGGCCATGCCATACCTGGGCATCCAACTACCAAGAGATATTCACTCTCTATATAACCTTAATATCTCTAGGGTGATAAATGTAGTGGAACATGAGATGAAAGGTTGGAAACATCTCTGCCTCTCTTATGGAGGTAGAATAAACATAATTAAAATGATCATATTTCCTAAACTATTGTATCCATTACAAGTTTTACCCTTATTATTGACTAGATCAGATGCAATGAAATTGGATACAGAATTTAGACGTTTTATCTGGAATTCCAAAAAACCGCGTATTGGGTTGATCAAATTACAACAGTCAAAAAATAGAGGAGGGCTGAACTTACCAAATGCTACCAAATATAACCAAGCGGCCCAATTGCGACACCTTAAAGACTGGTTGCATAACACGGATACTTATACTAATACTACATTAGATCAGAATTTCATTCCTAACCTTAGCTTATTAGCCTTTATTCATCTACATGAAAAAGATCTTCCAACTCAAACTATAAATAATCCAATCTTGTATACTGTGCGTAAACTTTGGCATAGGCTTTGCCACATATACCATTTAAGACCTTATATTTCAATGAACCTCCCATTATTAAACAACCCTAACTTTCAGGACGGATCAGCTTCCTTCCCATTTACTAACTGGGCGAAATTAGGAATTACTAAGATAAGATCATTAATTGATGCAAATACGCGAAAACCTATGACCTATACTCAAATAAGCTCTACTTATCCACAACTAGCCCCTTATCATCTAGCAATATTTCAATGCCAACATTACATTAATACAGTACTGAGTAAAATCTCTCCGGAGGATTGGGATAATCCCTTAGAGGCTATGCTTTCGAGACCTCCCCTGACCCGTCAAGCCATCTCACAGCATTATTCCCTATTACGTACCCAATTTGACTATAACCATTCTAAAACTGGCCTTTCATTGTGGCAGGAACAATTTCCTCACCTGACACCAGAGGTTCTTTTAAAGGCACTGACCAATTCCATTAAAATATTACCGGCCATGACCTACACAGAAATGTTCCTAAATATCTATCATAGGGCATATCTGTCTCCATCTCGTCGATTTCAGATAGGTCTATCAGAATCACACTGTTGTCCGAAATGTGGGTCTCCAAGAGCGGATTTGACACACTGTTTTTGGGAGTGTCCCCCAATTAAACGATTCTGGACCCAGATTTGGAGATTCTCTAACACACACCTGGTAAATTATGCACCTCTGTCTCCGGAATGGGCGATATTTGGAATACTTCCAAATACTTGTAAAGTTAGTAAAGGATGCAAAAAACTACTATTAGCAGTTTCTGCTGCGGCCAGGAAGAGCATACTCCAGGTCTGGGCCCAGGATTCGCCTCCCATGTTTTCCCTTTTTAAAGAAAAGCTCTATCACATATTCCGAATGGACTGGATAGAAACGTCTTTGCAGAAGGAAGTTAGAGTAAAGCAATTCTTTGGCACATGGGAGAGCTTTATAACTCTCTTACCTCATACTATACGAACACAACTTTGGAATAGTTTCCACAATACTGAGTGGTACGGGTTAAGAATGGTTTCAGCAGACCCTCCGATTATTTTATCTCCACCTTCTAATAGTTAGGTCCTGGATAGGATGGGTTATTGGGGAAGAGGAAACAAGGGATGTTGGTGACTTATTTAATTGTATGAGAATTGTGAAAATATGTATTTATTCATAATGCATTTAATTGTATATGTGATATTTTATACCTCAATAAAAAAAAATTGAACACAAAAAAAAAAAAAAGAAAGTTGTTCAAGTGTCTCATATTCTAATAATGATTATTATCAGCAGCTGACAAAACGAGAATTGATTGAGTTGCAACTGAGAATTGACGGGGAATCCCCCTCATTATTTGCCCCGCGAAACCTACATGAAACTACTTTTTTCTTTTCGTTGTACCCTCCATCCTCCCAATAGTATGTTAACGTTCACAGGTTTATGTAACAAATCTTGCATACCATAACAAAACCAGGGGTGTTGGTCTTTTTATGAACATCTCCTAAACAGCCATTGCTCTTTGTTATCGGTTAATCTGTATTTACATGAGATGGGTACTCGCACGCCAGTCAGGCTGACAGGGATCCCCACGGCAGTGGCCAAATTGGATATACCTGACAACATACATATTTCATACAGAGAGGACTTGGATTCGAACCCACAAACCAGTGGTTTAAGGCAACAATGCTAACCACTGTGCCACTGACCTGCAATTGTTATGCAGTGAACTGATGAGCAGATTGGGCAGTGTTCCTGAATATGATCCAGTCTGTTTCAATCAGACTTTTTTTCTACCAGTGACAGTCCTTTCTGGCACCTCATAGATGGTGATATTGGTTCAGTTTGGCAGTGTTACCTTGTGAATAGCCACATTAACCTGGTCACACGGGTAGTTCTGGCAGACATTATAAGAGGTGTGGCATCACAAACTATGGCTCTGTACAGTTAATTGGATTTGAATGCACTGGTCAGAAAATCGGGTGGGCCGGCGAGTTTAAGGGAGTTTTTGGCCTACCAGGGGGCGGGGTGAGGGGGGTGCCGTCATTCAGAGAAAGTCTTTTTTACAACCAAATCTGTACAGTTTCTTTCAGCACATCATAGCTTTTTACAGCTTTGTTTCATTGTTTTATATGTTTGTTTGCTTTTGTGTTTTGAGTTTGATCAGAGCAGGTGAAATATTCAGCATGTGTCAATTCTTTATATTTGCAATGAATCAATCACAAGATCTATCAGCGATAAGAATTAACAACCAGATATGCATGTGTGTGGTCACCATGAAAGTTAGTATATTTGGTGTGCCTGGAATAAAAAGCCTACCCCATAGTCAGAGATTTTTATCTCCGATTTCCTCCATTCCTGAAAGCGTTTATTTTACTCTCTTGTATATTTTTGCTTTATCGGTCCTACCAATATAGGACGATTCTGGTGGGAGAACCGTTTAATTCTGTTTATATAGGCCTGGAAGATATGTGATGTTAGCCTAATAACTGTAGTCCCAAGATTCAGAATATTCAATAAGTTGCAGAAACCTTTGTAGGTGGAAGTACGTAAAACATAATTTGTCTGCTATATCTGCCGGCCGATCGTCCCTTCACAAGGCCTCACTAACAGAGCATTAATCTAGACTTGCCATCTTCCTGCAGGACTGTGTGGAAGTTGGGGAGACATTGTTTATCCAGAAGGGCTTATTGATGGTGGGAAAAATGTTGCTGTTTCTTGTACCTGTTTTTGTGACTCACAGCTGTCGTCAGCGTTAAAATAAATCCATCTACATACTGTGCGCAACTCTTTACAGCTTTGTTTCATTGTTTTATGTGGTCGCTTGGCTTTTGCTTTGTTTTTTTTTGCTTTTTTTTTTTTAATCAGATCAGGTGAAACTTTCAGCATCCCAAGTAAATGTCATTTCAGTATATTTGCAGTAAATCAATCTACATACAATCAACAAGTCCTAATCATTTTGCTCATGCAGATGACCTACCATAATCGCCTTGGTCTTGTGCTGGTGCATCTGGATGGTTTGGCAGAACGGGTGTGCAAAGAGGTGGAAACACTTCCAGAGGCGCACTGTGTAAATGCGGAGATGTCTACGCCCCTGTCAATTTTTTACCGCCCCTTTCATTAATTCAACTTTTAAGTTTGTCTTCTAAAATATAGTTTATCCTCATTTGTCTCTCATTAAGTAAGATGACATTGGTGCTGTCTGTATTACATGCGGCAATTTTGTGTATGTGACAATTTATTACGTTGCTCTGAGTGCTCCAGGAAATGCACTTCTCTGTTGAAGTGCAACATGGAGATTTAAAACGGATCTCACGTTCATTATAGAATGAGATCTGTTCTCCAGCTATTAGCTGGTGCAACATTCAAGTCTTTTGTGGAGTGGAATTGGCCAGGCATACATACCTTTTATAACTTCGAAGTGTTGGGGACGTGACAATACTATTTGTACTGTGCCAGGGCCAATATGAGATGATTTGCATTGAATCGAGGTATCTCGGTCCTGCCCACTTCGCAAACATATTGGATAGGATCCGGGAGGGTGGCCTACACTTCTGGGACTCCGGGCGTACTCCCTGAAATTTGGGAGTCCCCCAGACATTCTGAAACAGTAGCCAAGCATGCATGCGACCCTCCACGCAGCAGTAAACACTGTTTAAAAGGAGCTCTCATCACCACTTTTACTTCATTTCAGTAATCTTGCTCTGCATTTTGAAATCTCCGTTTTGCCCTGCTCTGCAAAGCGAAATGCGTCAGTGGACCAACTGATTGCATTACAGGGATCCTAACATCTCCTCCCCTCTGTTTGTGCAGCTGTCTGCTCCTCTCCATACATCTCCATTTTTCTCCACAAGCCCATGCACCTTGGCGGAAATCGAAGTACAGTTACACAAATCGAGGTGAAATGTGGGTCCAGTGTTGGTTTTTTAACTCACAGCAGTTTTGAGCATTGTGAATGACCACCAGTGTAGGCAGCCATTCTGTGGAATGAGCCAAAAATGTATATGAATGCAGCCTATGACTTCACTAGGGACATCGCTAAGACATGGTGCACATGTTTTATTCTTTTTAATTTAAGGAACTGGCTCTTATGACTGTTGTAGCAATAAAATTACAAGTTGCGTTTGTCTGTTGTATTGATTTGGTGCAGCTGGATGTCTGGTGCAGCTGGATGTCTGGTGCAGCTGGATGTTTGGTGCAGCTGGATGTCCACTGATTGGTGCACTTAGCTCTCTTCCTGCATGGACTGAAGGTGCGTAGTGCATAAAGAGTGCGCTGCGTCTTTCCCAGGTGAGCACACTGTGCACAAGGCACTATGTGGTATAGTAATAAAGTGACCTTACAGAACCTGTGTGCAAATTATGTTGGCTGCCAGAAAAGTTTTGCTTGCTCAGGAAGTCGTTTATTAGCATAGTGGTTCCCAACCTCTTTATTGTGGCACTGTCTCATAACAAATATTTCACGACACACTTGTTTGAAACTATTGTGAAAAATTTACAACGTTGATCCATGAATAAAGTCGGACACCATAGTTTCTTGCCAATTCTCCTATTCATTTTAGTACTTTATCATATATTCGTGAATCTCACATGCTAAACCCACTGCATATATTTAGCATCCTATTTGGGGTAGTTTACTTTAATTCCACTTTATTTTATATCCCTTGACTCCCCTTATGTTAGTAGCCCAGCGTTATCTGTTTTCAGAAAGGTCCCGGTACGTGCATCGCAGGAAGGAATAGAAAGCTGGCACCTGGTTGGATGCCTCCACTCTCTGCCCCCCCCCCCCCCCCCAAGATAATTATCACAAATAACCTGCAGAGTTCTCATTAGATACCCAGCTAAATAGAATAAATTGTGGTCATTCTAGGACATGGATTCAAACTGAAGTACTAGTAGTGGTGGAAGTGGGGGTGTATACGTATGGTGGTATGTCATACCGACACTTCTCCTACTGCCTTCATTGTAAAACTATTAAATTCCATTCACTTACATTTCTCACAGCACCACTTCTAAGTGTTCACTTCAACCACCAAGTACTAGTGTATAGAAGAGGGAGTGGGATTTAAAAAAGTAATTGTGGATTTAATCCTTTAAGACCTATTTCACTTCATCTATAACAATTTGTAAAGCTGGGTACACACCTATGCAATCTTATTTCAGATGCGATTTCTGTATCGATTTTACCAGCGACTGAAAGTCCCGATGAGCCTGAAGACTCATGTGTACACAATTACACAATTTATTGTCAGATCTGTAATCTTCATCTCTCATAACCATCTGCTGAAAAGATTGTGACTCTGCGCACTGTACAGATATCTGCCTACACTGCTGGTCGTGAGTGCATACACACTGCCACATTTGCCTGACATCGTTGATCATGAATTTTAGGAAGTTTATAGAACCAAATCAAACGGTGCAATGTGTTTTGGTACGATAGAACATGATTGTGGGAGCGTTCACACTGTTTCATTATTGGACCAAACGGTTGTTTATTGTGTGATCTGCATGATAACTGCATAGATGTGTACCCAGCTTACCAAACCCAGCCAATCGCCAGGACACAGAAATAAGCCTGGCATTGGTTGAAATTACTGGTTAGGAGCCAATGGCAGATCCAAGAGGGGTGGGGGGGGGGGTATCGGGGCAATCGTTTCCCCTACCAGGGATATTCTGTCTGCAGCCGCACACTATGTACGGTCCATGTCTGCAGATTGCCCCGGCACCCCATACTGTTAAAAGTTTTTAAAAAAAGGAGGAAGGGACTAAATCGCCCTACCGAAAAAAATAATTCTGGTTTCTCCAGTGTTGGGATCCCCTAAATCAGTTGCTCACTGGATGCTGATACATTTTTAAATAATGGGATGAAAACGTCCTAGCGAATTTGGAGAACTGAACACACCCCTGTTCCGATTACCTCCAGGACAATGTTGAGAGGTGTGGACAAACAGAGGCAGCTGTCTTAGGCTTCAGGCTTTGGTGGGTGTAGAAAAATGTAGCAATTAATTTTATAAAACAACAAAATGGTCAGTGGTCTAAATAGTGGTTGCTACATTATCTCTACCAGTGATTAAAGAAAGACTTTAATTATATATATATATATATATATATATATATATATATATATATATATATATATATATATATATATATATATATATAATGTGTGTATACATAAGTCTACATTTTGCTGCATGATTCATATATGAAATTATTGACTATATTTGATGGTAAAATGTACCCAATTTTTTAGGTTAGTGTTACAGGCTTGTAAAGAGCTAAAAGTTATGGCCATCCCGAAGCATAAATATTTAGGACACGGTCTGTGAATATTAAAGGATAATTAATCCCCCAAAATGTTTTTAAGTATTTTCTTTTTTTTTAAAAAATCGATTTTGTTGGTATTTTTTTATTTAACAATAGATTGTTCAACGTTTTCCCATCCCCTGGTTACAGTTAACTTTCAGTAACTGTCTGTTATCTGACACTATCATATCTTTACAAACTCCTGCACGGTTTTTTTTTCACAGTTATTTATCTCTTCTGTTTTTTTGGGTTTTTTTTCACACAGCTACACAGTCTTGACTTTTTATTTAGCTGTTGCTCGCCATGCTGAGATTAACCTCTCACTTACTAGTAGTATGAAATAAACAGTATATTTATCTGTAGATGTGCCGTATAGTTATAGACTTTCAAAATGAATTCTAAATGCAGATGATAAAACTATGTAGAGATGCTCAAATAATTAAAATCGCTGAAAACGTTGATCAAATTTGATTGGTTCCCCCCTGCTCCCAGCCAGCCCCTGGTTTGACTGGAAGGGCTATCCAACCCGCATACAGCAAACGTAGTTCATAAATCATCATCATCATCAACATTTATTTATATAGCGCCAGCAAATTCCGTAGCGCTTTTCAATTGGGAACAAACACTGATAAGACAATACTGGGTAATTCATACAGACAGAGAGGTAAGAGAAATGTAATAAGATAAACTAAGGAATGTTGCCTGTTTGAGCTTAAATCACTACGTTTTCTAGTAATATTCAACAGTTCTTTTATTTTATTATATTCAAACAGCAAACATTACTTTGTTGGCCAATCACATGGAAAACATTTAAAAATTATATACAATGTAGCCATTAAGCTCACACATTTTCGAACTGGCTCGGTCATGATCGAAGCTGTTTGTCTTTTATCTCAAATTTTTAGTCTAATTTAAAGTTAAAGATTTGTTTGCAAATTTTTTTTAAATGTACAACTGATTCAGTTGGAGAACCATTATGAATCAATTCCGATCATCCCTAATAATACTATACTATAAATATACCTGCTATCCATAAGCAAAACTCACATTTAATTTTAAAGCATAACATAAAAATCATTATTTCATACATGTCTACAATCCATAAAGAGTAAGGAGGTAAACACAATATTTCACTGATGAAAAGATATTTTTTGATAGAATCTCACAAGAGCCAGTGTTCTATCCCGGCTTGTTTTGGATTTTCTTTTTCTGGATCAGAGTTCCTTGACTAGGTAACAGATACAGTTTGGCTGCCTGACACCTCGCTCCCATCACCTTAATATCCATTCTCAAAGCCCAGCTCATTGTGTAAATGTGAATAACTTGACAATTTGTATACAGTAATGTATTAAAAACACTTGCTTGCTTCTCATGTGATTCATAGGTTGTGGCTGGTTACTTTCTGCAACGTTTTCAAGGGAATCTTCAAAAACAAACCTTAGTTTATTTGATTAGCTATGCATCAGGTCCTCTGAATGTCTGCGATTTACTTTCTTTGTGCTGTAAAAAACCTTTCTGCAATCCCTCTAGCCCTCTCACTGTCAGCTGCTGTCAGGCATGCTTGACCGCTGTTGCAATAAGTAGACATCCGTTTAATCTTGTCTACTGTGTACATGCCTTTGTAGTGAAGTAAAAGGGACATGGTATCTATTATATGTGAAACGAGAGGTGAGAAAACACACCTTATATTCGTGTTATGTTTAGTTTCTATCAGGTTGATGCGGACAGGAGATGGCTATCAACTGCAATTCTGGTAACACATTGCGTGGATTTTTACTATAATTTCCGTGATGCTCAACAAATCCCGGTCAACAGAGTATAAACTTCGTAAAAAGTTTATTTCCCACAAGTCCATAACATAATATTTATTTTTCCGCTTTGCAAATTTCCTACACTGGGACAAACCAGAGTTCTTGGAAGGAAATAATGTGGGGGAAGTTTGGTTGTGTGGTAGTCACTAGTATGTCCTGTAGAGTTTGTTATTTGGAACTGCTATGAACAGTTGGAAGTTGTGTTTGCTGTTGTAAAGCTTACAAAGTTATGTGTTACAGTGATTGAATTACTGGCCCCTGTGGATTCGTTACTTCAGGGTCAAATGATCTCTGTTTTCATAAATCACCCAGACAGGTGTTTGCCTTTTAGTCAAGAAAATAGCTTAAAAAAAATTAGTGTGTTCGTTAACCTACCTATACATGTCTTAGAAGAAAATATAACGTTTCTGAGCTTGGAGAGACTTTCACTTTTTTATTTTATGCTTTTGGATTTGACTATATATTAGAAATGTTTATTATGACCCTGAATCTATGCAGTCAGGTTGGTGAAGGAGAGTTACCCACTGGCGTCAGAACCATGCTTCCACTAGTTAAAGAACATAAACGGGTGTGATGATGGTTCTAATGACCCTGCGCACGTCCACGCCTGTGAACGGGAGCAGCGGCACTTTTGGGACACTGCATGCTCTGTTGACTCATGTTCACTGCAGGTCATTACTTGGGGGTCAATGCAGAGCCGGATTTAGACCTCATGGGGCCCTAGGCAAGATACTGGTTTGGGGCCCCCTCCCTTAACAAATCCATAGCACTATAGTTTTTTAGCATAACATATACCCCTTTTCAGGGGCTGGCTGGCAGACTTTAGCCCAGGGAGGCAAGCATATAGCACTGGCTCATAAGTAGCGGCCCATTTTTAAAGGGTGGGCTCACTGCCAGCTCTGGGGACCGCTGGACCCTAGGCAGTTGCCTAGTGGTAAATCCAGCCCTGGGTCAATGGAGTGGAACACATATAGTAATATTAAACTTTGTCTTTTACATTAATCACATGCCAATATATATATATATATATATATATATATATATATATATATATATATATATATATATATATATATTTTACATACTACCGTGCAGTAGTTTGGGACCAGAGAGAAGAATTGATTATTTTTATCAGGCAACCATTACATTGATTCAAAAATGTAATTAAACCTTGACTAATGTTGCAATTGATTGTTACTTATGTAAAATTTATGTACACGCACACTATGGGGCATATTCAATTGTTGGCGTTACAGCCTAAAGTAACGTGCCTCGTGCACTATTACCGTCATTACGGTAATAGTGCGCGTAAATACCGGCATTACAGTACTTTTTTCGCTGGATTTCATTGTATATAGATCCATTGTATATAGATCCATTGTTTATTTTGTGGTGATGACCAGTAATTACCATTACCATTCCTATGGCAATAATTGTGTTTTATTTTTTTGTCTGTTTTGAATTAGTGCCAGTAGTGCAGTTTTTAACTATTTCTTTTGGGGTATTACATTGTTACTTTATAAAATGTAGCTATGCACATTGCCCAATGATAGTGAATTATGGTTGAAGTGTTTCATATAATTGGCTTATCTGCCTCTGTTGGGCCTTGTTATATGCACAAGCTCGTTCTTATATCAGTATAGCCCCACTACACCCCAGTCTATAAATAAGCCTAATCTTGCCTGGTGCTGTGTCTTGATCCTGAGAGTTGGCACAATGACTATGATGATATATGTACCACAGGTATGACACTCTGTGGTTTACATGTAATTCCCACCAACAAGTAATATAACTAATGACTCAGGCCCCTAACATGCAACTATCTATATTTATATCTTTATACGTTTTAATTCTTTCAGACAGAGTGATATCTAAAACCGTGCCCCTGTATGAAATGCTGTTGTTTTGAAATTTGCTGGGCAGGAAACACAAACGATACTGGTCGGGGTTTGTGGCACTTGTGTAGGATGTGTCTGGGGTGTGGCTGACTTTGGGGGAATTGACATAGATTGAGTAGTGACAGATGCTGGTATTATTCAATTGATGCAGTTGTGTTTTGTAATCTAACAACGTATTTCTAAACCTGAACACAGTATCGTTCAATTTTTATACCTACAAAATAAAAATGTTAGTTTTGTGTACAAATTGCTGAAAGTCAGGTTTAGACTTTTTGTGTATTTTAATACGCTGTTCCGTCATTCCTAAATATTTTGGAAGAGCCACCCATCTTAATGATTTGTCTTTTTTTCTAAAGCAACCTATCCTTGAAACATTATATTATTTTGGCATTCATCTGGTATAGGTCTGGTTGGGCTTTGGTTTTCTAAAGTGTAGTGTCACTTTTATTTTTAGCTTATTTATTGTTCTGAGGCCTCTGCTCCAATTAAAACAACTTCATAGTGTATCTTTAAAATATGTTAATATGCTTACTTTGTACAGTTCATCAAGTAGCTTATACCTTCACCTTTATTATACTTAGGAACGCAGTGTTTGTTTGCCTATATAGTCTATCTCTTCTGTATACATCATAGCCACGACAGGTGATTGGTGATGAGAGCTACATGTTAAAAATTTAACCGTGTGTCTAGATTATGTTTTGGAGGGGTTGCGACTGAATCACTAAAGACTTTAATAACTTCCATTGTGATTCTATATAGTTTCCAAAATACAGTATATTACATGACTGTTAAGTCGAGGAAAATTGCATTTTGCATTGAATTTTTATTATTTGTAATATATCTATCTAGCTATCTACAGTTTAAATCAGCTCTGCGCCCTACTTCCCACATAATCATCTTCTCACAACTGCAATACGATAAACATTTGTGTGAATACAGTGGGAAATTACAACTTGGTGCCAAGTAGTATCATCACATGTGGGACAGGGTTGTTTAGTAGATATACTGAATACCATCTCTGTTCAGCTGCTGGACTCAGCCAGTCATTAAGGCAGGCATACTGAGCACATTGTTGTGCGTTTGTTTTAAACTGCACGTAACTCTGCTCTGCATACTCCCAAAGTCGACAAGGAACGGATCTCAGGATACGTGTGGTGTGGGCTATGGCCAGCACGGTGGCTTAGTGGTTAGCACCTCTGCCTCACAGCACTAGGGTCATGAGTTCAATTCCCGACCTTGGCCTTATCTGTGTGGAGTTTGTATGTTCTCCCTGTGTTTGTGTGGGTTTCCTCCTGGTGCTCCAGTTTCCTCCCAAATTCCAAAAAACATACTAGTAGGTTATTTGGCTGCTATCAAATTCACCCTAGTCTGTGTGTGTGTGTGTGTGTGTGTGTGTGTGTGTGTGTGTGTTAGGGAACTTAGACTATAAGCTCCAATGGAGCAGGGATTGATGTGAGTGAGTTCTCTGTACAGCGCTGTGGAATTAGTGGCGCTATATAAATAGACAAGTTAACCCGTGCATGATACTCATGCATTCTAGTCAAATCAAGCTACTTAAGGTGTTAAAAAGGTTCTTGTCATGCATTTGGGCCTAGCCCAGGCCTCCTCAGGGGAAGAGCGTTACTTCCCGATGCAAGCGCCCTTTTTTAACGTGGTTTTGTCCACATGTCACCACCTCATCATTTTTCTCCATCACCTCATCCTTCATCTTCATCACCACATCTTTCATCAAGCTACTTAAGGTGTTAAAAACTCCCCACTGTCACCCCCGGCAACCACCAACCACTCCCAACTGTCACTTCTCCTTCAAGAAATATATAGGTCAGTGTATAACTCTGCCCAGCAGGTGGCGCTGCAGCTTGTTTTTTTTCACACACGCCACTAGGCATTTATATAGTAGATGATGACTATGGGTGTAGGTTTACTCTGCTCTACTAGACCAGACACTACAGGATACGTACAATGGTTATGCGGAATATAAAATCTCAAAAGAGCGCACAGAAAAAAATAAATATTAAAGTTATGTTTTATGTCAATATTAATGTAATTTACATGGAAATTTTTATTTTTCTTGAAAAACATTTATAAGGGTTTACTTAATGTCTACTGTACATAACGGACATTTTTACAGTTGCTTCTGATTGCAGACACGTGTTATAGCATTTATACGATACTAACATAACTAGGACTCAGGACTTTAGACTCAACCTCTAGCTGGAGCAAGAGATACGTCAGAAAACCAGCGTACTTCTGTATGCACCCTTGTTTGACTTGGAAGTGGCTGCACTTGAACGATCTTACTGTACATTGCCCGTTCCTACCCTGAAATCATAGGCTGTAGTAAGTGTCAATTGCGGTTGAAGATGACTTGGATGTAGCTGTGTTCTGTTGAGTATCGTCCGGTTATAGGCATGCATAGAGCGATTTTGCGGACGATACGCACAAAATCGGCAGATACGTTCCTTGATAACTCAGGCCCAATGAGTCAACTGTCATTGACGTTGCCATCTCCTACTTGAGAGTTTCTTCCATTACCCCCTTGGTGACAGCAGCTGCTCCCACGACTTCTGCAAAGGTGGAGAACAAGTGTCCTGGCTCTATGTGCAGCACACTGAATGATGCCCAAGAAAAATACCAGGCACACAGCTACTTCAAGCAGGTAGATAACTACAGTTGTGCCCATCAACACAGGGTCTTCAGCATGGCATGGTTAGTGGGCATTTAAACACTGACTGCTCTTTCAGATTTCTAAATTTCTAAGTCCTCTATTGTTTCATATATTTATCACCTGGCATTTATCCAGGTTTAACTTTCTCTGCAACCTGTAAAGCAGTCAGTATATCGGTGTGTCAACCTCGATGGTCTACACAGGTGTGTATGCTTGATGCACAATTTTAAAAGACAGCTCTTGTAAAAGTTGTGCTGACAGAACATTTTTGTAACCTTTTCTTAAACTAGAAAGTTATGCATGGTCATGGTGAACGTGTCTGATTACAAACACTTTGTTGTGCAGATTATTGTCCTAAACCTTTATTGTTAACATAATGTTAACTTAAAGAACCCCTAAACCTTGACGGTGATTTATGTAAAAAACGCTACTAATTATATATATATTACCGCATTATGAAAAAATGCTTCTATATATATATATATATATATATATATATATATATATATATATATATATATATATATTATGTAATATTATAATTATGATTATCTCTTTCATAATTTTTTAACTTGGGGCTATTGAAAGCTCACCAAGAAAAATATAAACCCTTAAAATCCTCCTTAGTTCAAAGTTCAAATTTCAGATCTCCAAAAATTAGTTTTTAACTCTCCGCTTTAACTGAGACCCTGTCCCGAATCACAGGCAGATTGTGTTCTAAAGAAAGTGCTGGTGCGTAGAATCTGCTCCAGTCTGTGACAAGGACCGTTTTTACCCGATGGTAAACATCGCATTATGTCCAGGACCGATTAGGACGCAAAAGGGGCACCCTTAGATTTACTAGTAATAGTGGTAAAGGCTGTAAAGCACCAACTCTTTTGGCTTCCCTGTATTTTAGAAAGCCAAAACCCTTGTGTAGATTTGGGGAATCAGGACCTTCAAACAAAGGGACATATGAGTGGTGGAGTTTTATGAAATTATGAGATTTGCTAGTTATTGGCCAACTCTATGGTGGTAAACGCCCAATTGGCAGTATTGGCTTCAGTATAGCAGCAATATGACCAGGATTAGAAGTCACTCAACGATTAGATAAATGATTCTTTTGTCCTGGACATTCCTGTGTGCAAATCTAATTAATAAATCTCAATGCAACTGAGATTCAAGTTCTCTCCATTGCCCAGCACCTGGCTTCACTCATACTATCTCCTCGCTTTGTGCTCATTCTCTTCCATATGTATCGTTCATCATATTTGCAATCTACCAGAGAAATGCTGGCTGAAATAACATAATAATAATTTGTAAGTTTTCCCGATCTTCGTTTTCGTGCATCGGAAACATTTTCGTTCTAGTGAAAGTTTTCATACCTCTTCAACATCTTTTCTGGTAATACCTCACATTTCTTCATTTTCCAGACACTGGTATGGGTTAAACTATCATCATTCATTGTTGTTAATTAACTAAATAATGTTTTGTTTTGTTTTTTTTCCAGCCAAACTCAGAATTTCTGACACCATGTAACACTTGATTCATTCGATCGAAAGCTCCTTTTTTTTTTTTTGTAGAATTGCTATGAGTGGGAGATATCTGTGCTTTATAGTAGGTGGTTCATTACTTGTTGACATTTTACTTAATTGCTGATCACTAAC
Organism: Mixophyes fleayi; assembly: GCF_038048845.1. Lineage (NCBI taxonomy): Eukaryota > Metazoa > Chordata > Amphibia > Anura > Limnodynastidae > Mixophyes > Mixophyes fleayi. Next base: position 127,329,236 of record NC_134409.1, on the reverse strand, counting down.
ATCACCCACATTTTGTGAATTGTGTTATTTTTCACTTGTAGCAAAAATAATTTATTTCCCAGAACGAAGTTTCCTCTGTTCCTGTAATGAAACGTATCTCTGTAAATATTTCAACGTAACTGTAATCAAGTTGTCTTTGACCTCCGCAAAGCTACCTACGCTTATTCTTGTTTTATACTGTACACAACACGATTGGAGATAAGAAATAGACCTCACGTACCAACTCGAAGCTAATTACTGTGCCGTTATGTTAATCTTCTACAGTAGAGTTACCAATGCTTGCGGATCGTTTAATGTGGGGTGCCTTGCCAAGGTAGAAGAGAAACCACCACCTTTAGGAAATAAGGTATAGGAATTACCACGGAATTTCATTCTAATTTAGTGTATTGCTATTATAATCCTCTGCCCTTTATGTATGTCTTTCTATTTGTCCTCAGCAATCTATCTATTAGTGCCACTTCATACATCTTATTCGTCATGGGGGTTATTGTTCAGAAAGTGTATTTATACTATGTATTTTCTATAAAACCGATATAGGATTATCTACCACCTACTATGATATATGTGGTTATTGGAAGTAATTGGAAAGTTCTCGCCCTTACAAAAAGCCAGGACTTCTGTCAGAGTGGTTTCACACAGGGTAAGGAACTCTATGTGCACGGAATGCCAGTTATATCGCACAGTAAAGGGTGCATTGTTCCCTATAATACAGGAGGAGTCATTTTTGACAAGGAAATAAAACATTTGAGGTTTTCTATTTAATGTATTATTACATTACCCATTATCTTTTTATTTTTTTCTTAATAAAAGAAAGGAAAGTGGTCACATAGCTGTTTTTATGCGACATATTTCTGTCTATGACATGTTGCTTGCAGATACTAGAGAGACTGGGGTGGGATCCGGTGCAGTCTTGGATCTACAGTGGGCAGTTTAATCTCTGGCTGGAGTTATTTAAATGGAGGTAGAGAAGAATCGAAGCAGAGAAGCCATCAATATTATTCAACCACAGTGTATAAACAACTGGCGATTAAATTCTGTGTTCTAAAATGGACAGTATAGTGAAATATATAGTTACAAAGATAAGATCTTTTCACAGTTGCTGACACAAGTATACGCACCAGACGTGTATTATACGTTGGACAATGCACACCTACTGTAAATTTATAAGGATTTTTAGAAGTCTCTCAGAACTTTAATGACAATATAAGAGCACAGTACTTTTATATAGACACAAGCTCTCTTATACAGGCCATGGAAATATGTGGTGACCTTTAATGTCCATTGTACATTAATCCTTAAAAAAAACAAGATTACCTAATGAGCACAGAGGTGATGACATCGGAACTATGCAAATATTAACCAGGGCCATACAAATGATCATATTATAATACACAAGTGACTCCAATATAGTATAATAATCTGTTTTAATATAGGATATGAGATTTACTTATTTGTATTTAATTATAAAGTATATCATGTCCATTTCTACAATTGGAACTTTATTGCAAGCATCGTTATCAAACAACCTCAATATATAAATTAAAATTTTAATTTGGGCTATTTACTTTTGAATTCAGGGATATTTATAAATATATGTTTATTATAAATGATTTATTATGTAAGTGGCATATTAGTGGGAGAATGAAGGTCTATGTCACCATCCAATATTAAATTTACATTTTTTTTCTCTCTGTATTTTGGGCTTATACGTTGTCATTGATATCAAAAATAATAAAACTTTTTAGTAATGTACTTTGTTATTTACACTTATGAACATGCTTTTTTTTGTAAGAAAAAAGGTTCCGGAACTCACATCAAGTAGTCAATCACTGTACACACACCCACACACGTCAGTTGTGTAACGAAACATAACGGTCGCCTACCGCAGTAAGCTCTCAGCGCGCGACCACACGACCAATCGCAAGCTGAGCAGCGCCACAAGCCGCGCAGCGCCATCACATCCAGCGCGGATGTAGTACGCATGCATAGGACTCTACACACGAGCAGCCCGCATGCACCGTTTTAATGGTTTTGCCGCTGACCTGCTAAGCTCGACAGGGCGATTCAAGTCCACGTGGACCAAACATCAAATGATCAAAAGTTACTTTTAAAACTTGGAAAATCCCTCGAAAAAAGTTGCCGGAACTCCGTTCCGGTGAGTTCTATGGACAAAAAAACAACTGCTTATGAGAGAGGAGATTCTACACTCTCATTTATAAAAACAAACAATAAAGTGTCTGTCATGTGACTTAGTTCATCTTCTATTTAACTTCAAAGACAAAGGCTGATATTATGCATGATATATGTATTTTTTTGTTCTTTTGCATTTCTATCTTGTACTATAAAGGTTTCAGAAGCAATGACTAAAAACACAACATTGCATTTCACACGCAATGAAATATATCTGTATTAGTCATTTTGCTTTGGAGAAGAAAAAAAAAAAAAGTGAAAAAACAAACAAAACAAAACAAAAAAGAGACTTCTAATAATTGTGTCCCAGGAACCACAGAACCCGATAAGTCCTTGAAACGTTCAGTAAAGTCTGCATTTTAAGACGATAATCGGCTGCTTTGGAAGGTCCCCATCTGGAGGATAGAGTTCTTTACTGAAAGATGTTTTGCCTTTTTTTTTTTTTTTTTTTTTCAGATAGATCTCGCATTTCATCATCTGTTGAAGTGCCTATGAAAAGTCACTGACTCCGAATCCATCTGCTGTTATTATTTTCCACTGATAATTGGCTTGAACAATGAGATGTCTGTGTCTGGAGCCTTTGAAACTGTATACCCTGTTTATTTTCTGGAGGTCTTGTTCTCCTCCCACCTCTCCTTTTTTATTTTTTTGTATTTTGTTGCCTCATAGATTTTTTTTTTCCCGTTCTCAAGCTGTTGGCTGTTGTGTATTATCATGACAGCAACTTTGTATCCTTGTTTGATTATGAAATGGTTTTCTTTATATCGTAAGGATTCTATTTAGAACTCTATCTCTTGCTTCTGCGTCTACGCCTAGAAGGAAAATTCCGCTCCTGCGGAGATTAATTGTGGCTTTGTTATTTTTAACAGAACCGCAGGACGCGCACACAAAGGTGTAATCTGACGAGCGCAGTCATACGCCAGCAAACCACGGTCGGAAACATTAAACAGTAAATAACTTTTGGTATACAAGACCATCAGTATTGCATTATCGATGCGGTATATTTATTATTGGAAAATGAAACTGCATTTGCAGCTGCCTTTGGATTCTGAATGTAGCGTACATTTTATTGCCACGCTGTTTAAAAAAAAAAAAAAATTGTATTGTGCAAAATAGGGGCCTGATTCATTAAGGATCTTAACTTAAGAAACTTCTTATTTCAGTCTCCTGGACAAAACCATGTTACAATGCAAGGGGTGCAAATTAGTATTCTGTTTTGCACATAAGTTAAATGTTGACTGTTTTCTCATGTAGCACACAAATACTTGATAGCTTATTTGTACACTGAAATTTAAAGTTGATATTTGTGTGCTACATGAAAAAACAGTCGACATTTAACTTATGTGCAAAACAGAATACTAATTTGCACCCCTTGCATTGTAACATGGTTTTGTCCAGGAGACTTAAATAAAAAGTTTCTTAAGTTAAGATCCTTAATGAATCAGGCCCTAGATGTCTACAATACAGACGTATTATCAACTTTTTCTTTAAACACCGGACTGCAACTAATTCTAAAGCAAGAAACTTGCCCAGCTATAATTAAAGTTGCATAGAAGCTTGGTAAGATTTTTTGGGGGAAAATTGTGCCTGCAAATGTTTTGGCTAGCTGTAGTTTTCATAAATGCCCATCTGCATGTTGATCTGTTAGAAGACAGGAGACAAAAACTGCTTAATCAGCACTAAATGTCAAGTTAATCAAACAAAACACAAAATAACCTTCCCATCATAACTAAACTAAAAATGAAATGGTCACAGTCTCTTTTTATTTTTTAGATTCTTTCTTTTTTTCTTTGCACAGAACACATAATGATAGAATGTTGAATCAATTAATTTTGCCAACAAAACCCCACTCGTTTCGCCCAACTGCGTTCCTCGATCGGTGCTGTTTGGCAAACACGTGCGCTTTGGATGAAATCTAGCTGCAATTGAGCCAACTGAGGCACAGGTCACCAAGAGGTTTCTATGTACCCAATTTGAACTTCATAATAGTGACTAGTGTCAATTTTGCAATTGTCCTTTCTATATATTGTATGGCTGCTGACAATGTATATTATTTATTGGTCCATAACTTTAGATGTTGAATGGGTATCCACAGATATATGGTAGCATGAATGGCTTTCATCACTGTTATTTTACATTCAAGAGAAGACAAGATGACTTGCTCGATTTCTTTAGTTTAGTACCCCTACTTCATGTATGTTGTGCTATTTATTGTAATACTACAAAATTTACGCTATAATTTCTATCTTGACATATATATATAATATATGTGTGTGTGTGTATATATATATATGTGTGTGTGTATATATATATATATATATATATATATATATATATATATATGTGTGTATATATATATATATATATATATATATATATATATATATATATATACTTATATATTATACGTATCAATATCCTACATCATCCTAAATATCAACAGAAATATCCAAAATGGTCTAAAGATAATGTAGTCCTGCACTTTCTCCCAAATTAATCAAATCTCAAAAAAATCCCTCTCTAATCATGTGACAGAGTTTATATCAGAGTTATGCTGGCAGCATTTTGCAGTCTGAACCCACCGACCTTAATAGTTTACTAAGCTTAAATTCCCGACACACAGTCAAACACAACAAAAATAAAAACAAATACTAAGAAAGACCTGGTACTGCTGCAATAGCAAGGCCAGCGGAAAATACAATGGGTAACAATAAAATTAAAATAGCATTGTTGATGTGGGCAGTGGGGTCAGACACACCTATTTTGATCCCTTTTTTCAGGTTTTTTTTTTAATTATTTTTAGCAAACAGTCCACTGACTGTCCTGCAAGAAAAAACTTTTGAGAAAAGCAAAAACTTACCCTTTTTCTCTGAGCCTCCATATCTTTTTTTTGCATCAATATTTTTATTCAACTTTTTTCAAAGGTATATGGGGTACAGAAAAAAAGAAAGGGGAAAAGAAATTACAAACAAAGGGAAGCACATAGGGAATCGCAGGGGATATATATCAGTGATATATTCATGCCACCTGAACCATTTTATGATAGGAGCTGATGCAGATGAGGAATAGGGCGTATCTATTGTTTCCATCCCAAAGCTGTACTGTAACTTAGAGATGATTCGGGTAGTGGTAGGGGGGGGGCTTGAGACTTCCAGTTTTGTGCTATTGCTGCTCTAGCAGCTATTAATATGTGGCCCAAGAGGTAGCGATCGTGCTTCGGAATGGAAGTCGGGTAGACATAGAGAAGAGCTAGGGCTGGGTCTGGAGCAACAGGAGTCTTTAGGACAGCTGAGATCAAAGCAAATACCTCGCCCCAGAGTGGCTGAATCATCGGACATGACCAGAAGACATGAAAAATATCGGCTATTTGGGCACATTGGCGCCAAGAGAATTTTGATTGACTTGGCCAGAACCTGTGTAACCGCTCCGGGGTAAGGTACAGCCGGTTGAGAAGTTTGACCTGCATCTCTGTATGATTAATGTACTTAGACATACGGTGGGAAGTTACAAAAATTCTTTCCCATTGTTGCTCAGTGAGCATTAAATTCAAATCCTTTTCCCACTGGGTTTGTGCCGGAGTTTTAGTTGGGGGGATCAGGGAATAAATGTAATGGTACCAAAATGTTATTCCACCTCTCCCACTACTCTTTGTCAGTCTATTTATGACAGACGATGGGAGCGAAGAGCGCCTCCATATCTTGATACTATAGTTGGTGCTTGGATTATGTAGGATGAAGATAAGGATATGAGGGTTTCTATGTTAGTGCTTGTTTTTATTATACTTAATGAAAGTATTTAATCATGAGTTGAGTTTTTGTGAAATACATTTATGGATCTGCTTTTAGTTAATAAAATCACCAAAGTGTTAGGCACCCACAGTATGTAATAATTGAAGAACCACCTCTAAGCCTCCCCATCATGGCTTTGTAGTGGTATAAATGTAAAAACAAGCAGTGCTCCGTCTAGTTTATTAGCATTTGCTTATTTTTACTGGCTAGGGTCTTGCGGATCTCTTCCGTTATACGGATTCCAAGACTGGCGTTAGATCCCTCCTCGACCAATATTATTCTTGTCCCTAAGCACCCCTAAACAGCCCCCCCCCCCCACACACACTTTTTCAGCTCTTGCACTTTACGTAGAAAGACCATGTTACAGATATACCTATCCACAACCTCCAGCCTCCAGCAGACCAGGCATTGAGCTTGTTAACATGATAAGGAACTGGTATGGCTGGCTAGGGCAGAGATTTGCATTAATATAGCCTCGGAAGAAGCAGGTATGATTTTTAAAGGGGCCTTTCAAGGTTGACCGTCCCAGTCAATTTCGCATTGTGTGTGTGTGTGTGTATGCATGTATGTATGTATGTATGTATGTATGTATGTGTGTGTGTGTATGTATATATATGTGTATATATATATGTATATATGTGTGAGTGTATATAAATACACTGAAGCCGAGAGAAGCGGAATATGTGGGCATTGGATATATTTTATTATATATACTATATTATTAATGAACTAAACACTTTGTTGCGTATGATGGTGAAATTGGCAACCCAAGGTGAATAACTCAATATTTTTGGTTGTAACACAAAACCTGCATACGAACAAAATGGTGGGAAACAGAGAACTGTAAATATGTGAACGTGCATTTCACTGCATCTCTGTGGTACAAAATTTTAGCTGCTTTTTGCAGATAGCGATCATCAGGCCTTGTCTATTTTGGCCAAGACCCAAGGATAATTATGCATGTTACATAAACAGAGATCATAAGTAGATGAAAATGGCCAATTTGTTACCCTGATTAATTGTGGTTGTTTACGTAATGTCTAAAAATCTATAGATTATTGTGACCATTGTTCGCAGAGGAGATTGAGTTACATTCCCCCCCCCCCTCAGACTTCATTGTGAGCCTGGGGATTGTGACTGGTTAGTAGCGAGAGGGTCCAATACAGTGATCATGATTAGTCGCTGAGAATATAAAATAATAAAATAAAATATAAAATACAAAATAGTGATGCAATTGCTCAATGAGTTTCTTGAAGAAGAGCAGCACAATTCCTTGGTAAACTCACAGAGCTTGATTCAATCAATGGCACGCAAAACTAACTTTTCTAAAAATGCACGTAAAATGGGCATGCCCTTACTGTATGTTGCCTACGTGCATACACCCCTTGCCTCTCCTGTTTTGGCCATGAAATCGGATGGTGAATTGCATACACTTGCGTTCACTGGCATATAGTCCCTTTTTTGGGCATGCGAAGTGTAGTGTTACACAAAGTACGACATATATCGGCATTTACGTTCCTTAACTAGTCAGGCCCACAGTGTGCATTCAGTGTAGGGTTTATGTTTAGGCTGTTATGACATATTAGGATTGGACCATACTTGCCAACTTTTAAAGCCCGTCCGGAGGTCATGTGCAGGAAGGGGGGGGGGAGGGGTTGGTGGTTGGTGCCATTGCATAACCTTACCCTGTCTTCTATGAGATGCTGAAATTCACAGTATTACATAGCGGGGGCACGGCTTAATGACACCCCGCCTACACCAAGACCCAGGAGGATATCTGCTCTTCCAGGAGTCCAGGAGGATCCTCCCTGAAATTTCGGAACCTCTCGGAAATTTTGGGAGAGTAGGCGAGTATGGATTAGATCATGCAAGAGGTATTTGGCTTGTGTGACGGGAACCAACCAAAGTATTGGAGAAGATATTTCAATGTCATAAATGTAAGAAATGATAGAAACTAAGATCTTGTATATATTCTATATATGATAAAGGAGTCTAGAGCATGTGCGCTTATCCACAGCTGTCCACTGCAAATATTTATTTTGCTGGAGAGAATATATACTTGCTTGGGGTCACTTTCATGGACTGTGTGTCCTTAATGTCACACCATCTCCATGTTTTCTGATTCATAGCCCTATGTATAGCTAAAGTCCCAAACTCCCCTATGTACAATGAAAAATCTAACATTGTTTCCAATGTAGGGGAAAAAATATATAAATAAATAAATAAAATAAAAAAAATTATAAAATACACAGCAAAAATGCTAAATAAAAATATATTTATACAACATGATACACTTGTTGACAATATCAAAATCCTTTTGTATTATATTTATATCACTGTAAAATAAAACAATGAGTTTTGTTAAACTCAGATTTTTTTATTTTTTTTTTATAATATTTATCTTTATTGAAGTTTTTAAGGCAGTTTCAACAGAGATTCACAAGAACAGATAAGTGGGTAACAAAACCACCTCATTAATACAAAATGTCACAATAACACATTCAAATAAATGTTATAATAGAAGAAGAGAGAAAGAGGAAAAGATAGAGACAGGGATAGGTAAGGTAAGGGGGGGGGGGGGGCAATGTTTCCTAGTACAGATTATGTAAATAAACAATTTAAGTCCTAGCAAGGAGAGTAGGTGAGAGAACTGGTTTGTTTAAATGATTAAATTTATCGGAGTCCTGGAACTCGAGCCAAGGGCTCCAAATGGAGTAATATTCAGTAACTTTATCAGCAGATGAAAGTAAAAGCTCATCCATAACTGTATAAAACTCCAATCTCTGGAACCACTCCCGGATGGTTGGGGGGTTAGGAGATCTCCATCGGGTTAGAATCTCTGCTTTCGCAGCCGAAATCAGATAACGTAAAATGTTTTTTTTAAACCTGGAAATTGGAACGTCGATCTTGTTGAGAAGCCAGAAGGCGGGACTATCAGGAACATCATCTCCTAATATTTCAAACTCGGATGTTTTAATGTGTATTATCATTTATGACACTACAATACAATTACAAAGAATTAAAGGATTACACCACTTTTAGTGGTTTTGTTGCTAATTAAATATGCTCCCCGATGTCCAGCATCACGGACGGTCCCCTCTTTATTACCCAAAGCTGAGAGCAGGCTGGCACCGCATCTTCCTGAGCTGTAGGACTAAAGTTTGTCCAAAGTTCTATAGTAGAGCTCTATAGACGTTGTTCCATGGCGTAGTGTTTCTCCAACAGCCCCTAATGACCACTAAGAGTGCATGTCCATATCTCCTAGCTGAAACACATGGCTCTCAGCAGAATGTATACTGTTGTTCCCTTAAGGGACCTCTCCCTTATGCTTTAGCCCTCTTCAACGTAGAAAGAGCAGCAATGTGATGTAGCTCACCAGAGATGAGCTGTAATCAGTCTAATGTAGTCAGACCTGTGGAAGTTATAGGGGTGTTTTTAAGACCCTTCTCATTTTTGAACCAACATCTCTTTTCATTCGCAGTGATAAGAGATGAAGTATCGGAGCTATATAACATTTCTCGTGATCGCAATGGGGAAATATTACACTTTGGAGGTTCTGCCCTGTTTGTATTTACAGTGCACCAGCGACCATAGGTTAACTTAGAGCTGCTAAGCCATCCTCAGATTGTGTTCACTGTCAGAAAACAGCTTCGAAAAGCTACACTTGTTAAAGTGGACAAAACACCGCTCCCATAGAGGACTACGGGGACTGCAGTATTCAGCTTATGTTGCGTATGCACTATTTTTAATAATTCCTCTAGTTTACAATGTCTGTGTGTAGTTTCATTTTACCAGTGAAAATATTCAATGATTGAGTTTGGCAAGAATTAAAATATAAAAAAAGACATTACTTTGATATTTTGCCTATCTTGGCCCAACCCACGCTCAAGAGAACCGTCGCCAGAAATCGGTTTTGCATAAAATCTCTGCCCTTTTTTCCCATAGAACTAAATCACAGACACAACAGTATTTATAGACTTCATGCATCGGCAATATTATATATTAGTATTCTGTAGACATTGTTGTATCCTCAGAATTTTAGTGCAGTAAAAGTCACTTTGAATGTCTTAGTATGTTGTAAACATCAGTAAAATACGGCATCAGGCATTTAACCTTGTACTCTAGTCAGTTATTTCACTCAGTCATTTGTGTACTTGTGTTTGGATCCTCAGTGTTATGCTATGTCCCTGCAAGTTGTGTACTGTAACTAGATATATGAGATAAAGCGCTCCCTTTCGTAAACTATATAGATATAAAAGTCAGCCTGCGACCATATAAAAGCGAGCGGTCTTATACAGGTTATAGAAATTTGAGATGCCCTCTATTAGTGGTAATTTACAGTCGGAGGTGCATTAATCCTTTTAGTATACAGGTTTCCTAATAAACACTGAAGTGATGACATCGTAACTCAGCGATTATAAGCAGTGACATCACAACTCATTGTTTATACAAATATTAGTCTCTAGTGAATGCTAGAGCTGCATTTTCATTCAGTCCACAAAATTGCTGCTTTACTGAGTAAGTAATGGGTACATATTAAGATTATCCCATACCTGCCGACTGTAGTATACGGTAAGTCGTCAAGAGTGACTGACGTGTTTTGCATCATCATTGTCTGCCCCCAGCATGTCATCACGCTATGGTGGGTGGAGTTTTGATGATGTGATTTGTGTAATCACCTTAAGGTGGGCGGAACATGGTGATCATTAAGTTAAGTCATTAAGTTCCACCTACCCCAACTTCATGGCGCCCCCCTCTCAGTCTTCTAGAGTCCTGAATAGTTTATACACCGCTTTGAACACTAGACATATAGTTTGCCCACACACCACTCTACATTAGACCCGATGGGTGTTACTATATTATTATTTGACCCAGGACCCCATCTCATGAATAAACCCGTGACATTCATATTTGTTCCTACCAGGAACAGAATATAAAGTTACATGTGACCATAAAAGTAGAGGAACATTCTGTTTATTACATCTGTATACTGGTGTTTGCATCATGTTCAAATAAACAGTAAATGCATTTTTTTAAATCTTTTCAATATAATTTATCTGTTGGATTTATAAAGACATATATTGATATAAATAGCTCTTTGTACATTCTGTGGCAGTGCCTGTTACAACAGCCCATTTCACGCACCACTGTCTTTCTTGTTGTCTTTCCAGATAAGACCTTTTCATGTTTGGGTGGGCTCTAATGTTATCCCCCTGCCATTGGCACGATTTCACTTCTATGTTGAAAGAACAAGTGCTTTACTTCATTATCAGACATTTATTTAGAGCAGAGGCTAATGAAAAGGAACAAAAGAGAATTTCATTGGACCACTCATGGCTTTCACGCCTTATAAAAATGGAAAGTGGAGGTTTTGCTCATAGCAACCAATCACATTCAAGCTCTCATTTGTCTAGTGCACCCAAGAAAATGATAGCTAGCATCTGATTGGTTGCTATGGGCACTTGTTAGTTTTAGAAAGTGTGATAAATCTATTCCATAGTTTTCACTGTTTCCTTCACACAGAGCAAAGAAAGAGAGAGATTTTTCAGGCTAAAAATAGTCTTAATGTGCTTTGAAATTCAGGGCCTAGCAAAGCCTCTGTCACACCTAAATGGGGGCCAGAATGGAAGGAAACATTGGCCAGAAGATTGGACCTAAAACCCACTGTATGTAAAACGGCAGGTGGCATGGTGGCACAGTGGTTAGCATTGCAGGGGTTCTTGGGTTTTCACTCTCACCCAGGGTACTATCAACATGAGTTTCCTCTGAGTTGTTCAGTTTCCTGCCACAATCCAAAGACATACTGTCAGGTTAATGTGCTTTTGACTAAATTGTCCCCGATTTGTGCTCTTGTGGTCGGGAAATTAGATTGTAAGCTTCTCTATTTGTACAGCTATGCAGGCTATATATATAAATAAAAAAAAGGATAACACGGACAATAATCTTTGCATAACATTGCATGTGACATTTGCACAATTAGTAAATACTAATTTGAACACACTTTGATTGTCTAATACCTTTTAGGAAAGTTGGGGTTTTAATGGGGACCACAAGAAATAATTTCTGCTAAGTGAAATACAATTTAAATGTTTAGTGACATTTTACCCCACCACTGAGATGTCGTGTCGACTCAATTCTGTCTTCTGTTTGGTATGATTATTTTTGAACTCTTTCATCAGCTCAAAGGGGAATTTTGCAAAGCATTGCTTCAAAACCCTTCATTCTGCACACAGGTGTACATATGTTTTTCGCCTGAGCGATCTTTAGGCTCAAGTTAAAACTGGTGATTTTGTAGCAGCGATTTAAATGCTGTCTTCTAGATTGAGCAAATAGTGAAGCCCGTAGTACAAATGAATCATGATTCTTGAAGCCAAATGTCATAGTCCTGCCATATCATATGGTGCTTTGTTTGTGCCTACAGCTATCCCTCTACCATTGATATACAGTGCAAAGAGTGATGTTATATTGCCAAAATAAACTGTGCTACAGGTCGCAGGATTGTGCAATTGGTCTCCATCTCTTCCAGTGTCTTGTAGTCCATATATAGTTTTTGGAAAAATAAATATAATTAACCTATATTTATATTTAATTGACCTATAATTTAGTAGAATTTTTAAATTAAAATATGTTTTTTTGCGATAATGCTCTTTTATAGATTTTTTTTTTAATATGCCTGTTTCTTTTATAACCTGTAGGTGTCGCTGTTGCTATTGCTGTCAGCTCTCAGTGACTAAAACTTTTCACTCACATGTTGCTGTTTTTAGAATATCCCGTTTACCAGATTGTTCGAGTCCCAGTGATCTTGAAAACTGCACACCACAAATATCTGCATGCACAGAATACGAATGGGAAATTAAACTGAAAGGAGGGAATTATAAATATCTGAATACAAGCAGAAAATACTCTGTTAGAAATGTGTTGTGCTTAACACTATAATTATATCATTAGTATTATGTGCAACACTTAGATTAAGATCCCTTTCTAATATTTTCTGGTGATATGTTTTATTCATGCCAGCAGTTGTCACTGTTGCTGCAGCTCCCCACGAAGGTGTTTTAGACAGTGACTAAAAGTCTCTGTAGATAGCAGCATTCGTCAGAGAAGGAGCATCAGGTAATTAAAGAGTAGATTTATCAAACCTTCTAAAAAAGAAAGTGGAGGTGTTGCCCATAGCAACCTGTCAGATTTTAGCTATCATTTATCATCATCATCACAATTTATTTATAACAAATAACAATGGAAAAGCGCTACAAATAAATCCCTCAAACCAATTCTAGAGCGAGCAGCTTATAGGCAGAGGGAATATTGTACCATTTATTTATAAAGCGCCACTGATTCTGCAGCGCTGTACAGAGAACTCATTCACATCAGTATCTGCCCCATTGGAGCTTACAGTCTAAATTCCCTAACACACACACAGACACACACACACCCACAGATACACAGACTAGGGTCAATTTGTTAGCAGCCAATTAACCTACTAGTATGTTTTTGGAGTGTGGGAGGAAACCGGAGCACCCGGTGGAAACCCACGCAAACACGGGGAGAACATACAAACTCCACACAGATAAGGCCATGGCCGGGAATTGAACTCATGACCCCAGCGCTGTGAGGCAGAAGTGCTAACCACTAAGCCACCGTGCTGCCCATTTATCTTGTACATTCTAGAAAACAATAGCTAGAATCTGATTGGTTGCTATGGGTATCACCTCCACTTTTCCTTTTTAAAAGGTTTGATAAATCTACCCCTCACTTTAATCAAAACTACACCAAGGGGTAAATGTATCATACTCCGATTTGTACAAGTCGCCGGAAATCGGCGAGTTGACAGCTAAAATTTAAAGCGGCGCTGCCTTGTAAAGGGGTACATTTACCCCCGGATTTCTTAATTTGATAAACATTTTGCATTGCAACAACAGACTGACATTTCTGCATACTAGTGCAATGCTCAATATATTTATAAACTTTGCCAGATTTTTTTTTTTTTTTAAAGCAAATTAATATTTTGTTTATAATGTTCTATGTATTTTTTTTATATAGATTAGTCATTTAAATGTCATGGATGTACATAACATGGGATAGGTGTAAATAAATATATGTGATTAAAATAATTCTATAATAAAAAAAAAAAAAACTATACTACCAGTACTAATATTTAGGATATGCTGAAGTCGCCTCAACATGCTAGAATGTCATAAGTCATGTCACGTGGCGGCATGTTTTGTTAACATACTTACCAAGTGTGCCTCTTGTGTTTGTTTTTTAACGCAAGAAAAACTTGTTTAACTCATTTTAAACACATCCCAAAAATATTTACCATTTTTCTGCAAGATAGTGTTTGTGTCCTTATAGAACACAGCAGCATTACTGTATATTCTTACTGCTGTGTAGAAGAAGAATTCAAACAAACAAAAAAGAAACAATAAGATATTAAGCAATTGCTTGTAATTCCAGTGGTGTAAGAAGATGGGTAGCATCAATGTATCCAGCTGGTTTTAATTCCCCCTGTTTCTAGACTTCACAGAAGTTGTATCCATAAGAGGAATCCAGCCAGTCATAGCTGTGTGCTGTGTGCTGCACTCTTCACATACTGTCAGGAAGCAGGGCAGGTAGAATCCACAGCAGACACATGAGTTGAACCAGTTAGTCATTTGCGGAGTGTTTGTGTTTATGCAAAAGGGGCCTCTTCCTGCATATTTAATCTAGAGTAAGGCAGTGGCTTTTGTTGTGTTTAGACCTCATGCCTTCAGTTCTTCCGTACACTGACGCTCGTGTGAAAGTTATACAGGGCCAGGATAGTGCTGTTTCCTCCAGTGGATTTTAAGCCTCTGCTTTCTGCATTTTCTTAGTGGGATTATACACCTAGGCGCAGGCAGC
>NC_134409.1:127291881-127309381 GCF_038048845.1 Mixophyes fleayi | reverse complement strand
TTTGTGACCTTGTTTTTGTCATTCCACTTGTGTTTATCTTGGACGTCTACAAATTCTTCAGTTGTCTTTGAGTGCAACACATACAGTTAGTTTTATCGTCTTCTGTAATATTTTGTCCGTGGTGGGGTGGACACAAGAGGTTTCTGGGTAACCCTGAGTAATATATACTGTAATATATCTTGTAAACACCTTTTTGTCTCACAGGAAAATGCAACTTTTTGAAGCAGGTGGTGTGTCTTGGTGAGCGCTCATGTGAAACATATAAACAAAGCCTGTTAAATATATAACCAGAAAAATCAGGTTGTAACAGATTACAAATTTGGCTTAAACGTGACAGCGCTACAGATTGGGGGTGTGGCTGTAATGAGGCAGCACGAGGCAGCCGTCTAGGGTATCAAGTGTTGGGGGACGGAATTATTAATGGAATGAATTTCCCGCCAAAATTCAAGTTTCTTGAGTCCAGTGTATAAATTAGTGATATTTTCATTGTTGGTTAATCTAGTAATGCTGATAAATTTCGATATTAATCTTCTACGAAAGGATGTTTATGGGGTTTGTATAAAGTACAAGAAGGCAAATAAATTGCTGCCCCAGGCACATCCCAAATTATAGATGGGAAAATACATTTTATATTCAACCTTGTAGTTTTCATACCAGACTGATGTTTTTTAATGTGCATTTGCTTTAATTTCCTGTTTACATTTGATTGTGGAAACCACAAAAAAAAACTTTCCAATTTGCAATCTTGATTGAAAAAAATTAAATTGTGCAATATTTAAATAATTAGCACACTTTTGTTGAAACGTTGTCCATATCGTGCATAACCGTTATTAGACGGTTGTTTATGTGAGTTGTTATTTTTTCTGAGTACAGTGTTTTTCCTGCTGGTCTTATCACTTATATCTGGGGATGGAAACAGATTTATCAAACTTTCTTAAACGGAAAAGTGGAGGTGTTGCCCATAGCAACCAATCAGATTCTAGCTTTCATGTTCTAGAATGTAGTAGATAAATGATAGCTATCATCTGGTTGCTATGGGCAACACCTAAACATTTCCTTTTTTTAGAAGCTTTAGTAAATCTGCCCCTTCGTATCTAAGACAAATAATTTGTTTGTAATGTTAAACCTTGGAGGGCCACAAGGGCTCTGTTTAGATAAGACTTATCTAAAGGGATTTTTTTGTTTTACATTCACTGTATTTTGTGTTTCCTTGTTATGTTTGTGATAGAACATTTTTATTTGCACGATAGTGGCTGTCTCAGAAGCATATGCAAAGAACTCACAGAAGATTAGTAATATACATAAACTGTCTATTTTATATGTCACAAAAACACTGCAATAAGTTCACATCCATACATTTGTTTTACCAGATTTCCTGCAACATGTTCTGATTTGAATGCTTAACAGGTAGATCCACTTCTGGGCATTATTCATAGGGGATCAGGTATCCTGAGTGTGGGGGGTTTTGCATGCCCTATATACAATGTGACCAGAAGTAGTCAGAGCTTCAGGGGAAAGTTCTGCACTAGATGTTTGTAAATAAATTATTAGGACAAAATTAATATTTTACAAAATGAAAACTGATTTGTTTTGGATGATGTAAGTGTGTTGGTTGGTTACGTACTGCGGACGTATGATCATTTGTGGGGTGAGGATACCATGAATATGACTTATTAATAGCTGAAATGATTGTTTCTTATTAAAGTTCCACCTTTTGAGCGAGGTGGTTTACACACACCCCCAACCCTTGATCTCAGGCTGGTACATTTGTATAAATGTAGTTTTACTCACTTGTCTAACATAAAGCCTGATTAAGACCCTACGCGGCCCTAGGCAAGATACTGGTTTGGTCCCTCTTCCATTCGTTTGTTCAAAAACAAAACAAAACACTTAATAATTATTTAGAGTCATCTGGACCCTTAAGTGCCCACTGGGCCCTAGGCGGGACCCTAGTGTTATTCTCCGGACCCAGAGTCCGACTGTGACTTACTGGACCTGGCATCTGGCACACACTCTCTACCAGTCTGTACTCTGCCCGCTCGCGGATCCAGACTTGATGTTCCTTCGTGAGAGTGGCTCTGCACTGAATTTAAAGGGACAGTCACATGACCGGTGATGTCAGCAATCCCGCCTACTATGAATTGGCCAGTCTATTTAATCCTGCTCTGAGCACAGATCTGTGCCTAGACCAGAGATTCCTGGGGTCAGCTACATCAGTGGACCACTCATGCTTTATAACCCTTTCCTCTCCAAAAGTTCTAGCCCTCCCTTTAAAACTTATAATTAAACTAATCTTAAGTCTTAATTTCCTGAAGAAAAAAATAACTGGAGTCACTTTTTAACTTTCACCTGGAGAGAATTCAATTAAGCTGGTAAACAAAAGTTTGTTTTTCTTGCCGGCTATGTAAGTGTGCACCTGTGGAATGTACACATGTGGAATATGAGACGTCCACATTCCTGCTACACGCTGGAGGATTTGAGGCTAGAATAAAAATGATTCAGGTTTTCCTTTTTCAACCTTATTGTGTTTAATGTGTAAATATGTTAAACCTTTAGGATAGATTACTCTTAGTAGGTGCTTCTTCATTGTTCTCTCAGTGTACAGCACTGAGTAATGTGTTGGTGCTTCATAAATAGAACATAATAACAATTATCACCATTAACATCACTTATTGCCTGGGGTGACATCAGATATATATGAAATATGTTCTCCGGCCTATAGCAGGCACTGTGGAGGGCGACTTTCTGTAACATAAGTTCTAGGACTGCTGACTGCAAGGTTTGTAAGGTCTGTGTTCACTTCGCCTGCTATTTAGAGGCAAATAGATCATGTAAAGAGCAAGGTCAGCGAGTGACTGCTTAGAGCAGTTTAATGTGCAAAAAGTGTCTTTAGTCCAACCTACAAGAAGTTGTGAACTTCCAAAACAAAAAGTGTAATATTTAAATTGTTGTACTGGGACCTCCATTCGTTGGGTGTTCCATGGTAGTGGTGCCGCACAAAAGTACTATCATTTTGAAGAAAAGGGATTTGTGAAATGCCTTTAATTCCTTTCCAAAGATTGCAGAAGTAGACCCAGGGTTAACCATGGTAAATTATAAAATAAATTTGGCATTTCATGGTAATGTGGTTGTCTACTACAGTAGTCCTGAGCCTTTTATCATAATGGACAGAACAATGTTCATGTGGTGTTTTGGATAAATGATCTCGTGATCAGGAAGTTATGGCGACATTACCATCCATGACGACATTGCTTGTGAAGTTTTTCCTTTGATCTTAAGGGCAGATTTATCAAACCTTGTAAAAAGGAAAAGTGGAGCTGTTGCCCATAGCAACCAATCCGATTCTAGCTATCATTTTTTTAGAATGTACTAAAATGTATTAAATCAATAATAGCTAAAATCTGTTATGGGCAGCCCCTCCGCTTTTCCTTTTTGCAAGATGTGATAAAATGTATCATGTAATCCAGACAGAGAGGTCCCATAAAAATGGGGCTCTAATTGGCTTTTGACCTCTTTCCTGTCACAGAATACTATATATATAATCCCAGGATACAGAATTTTGCTGGACCCTCCTCAGCAGAGAGAATCATGTGAAAACATATAGTGCACACTCTTTCAAATCTTATTTTTTACATATTAACAATTATCTAGTCTTTATTAATTTAAAATTAGATAAAGTAAACTGATTGCAAATAACCCATAATGGATTTTACTTTTGTCACTATTTATTCAAATTAAAACAAGACAACATAAATAATGTAGGAGTGAAAAGTCAGAACATTCCATTAGAACCACCTTTAGCAGCAAGAACGTCAAGTAATTATTTCCTCTATGGGTTTATCAGTCTCTTACGTCATCTTTGAGAAATTACGTCCCACCTCTTACAACACTGCTTAAGCTAATTGATACTTGAGGGTATTCTGATATAGGCAGCTCTGTTAAGGTCCCTCTTCAGCATCTCAGTGGGGTTCAGGTCTGGACTTTTGACTTGGCCATTTCAAAACCTTGTTCATTTTATTTTACAACCGTTCAGTTGTAGATTTGCTGCTGTGGTTAGGATTGTTGCCCAGTTGCATGATGCTATTTTAGACAAACTTTAGCTGTCAGGTAGATGGCCTGACATTTTTCATTTTCTCTAGAATACTTTGATATAAAGAAGAGTTTATAGTGGACTCAAGTGTGATGTGTGTAGATTTGAGAAAAGAGGTTTGTCCTGGCTACCCATCCATGAAAGCAACACTTGTGCAGTCTTCATCTGACGGTAGAGTCAAGAATACTAACATTTACGGTGGTGCCAGAAACCTACAGATCTGTGGTTGGCAACACAATATACTTCAATGGCAGCCTTCCAGCCTTCAAAAGGGCAGGACATTAATTTCAAGATTGAAAATTCATCACCAAAACAACCTTAGCACCTCCACATCACTCATCCCAAAATGGCCCTCACTTGCTACAAAATAGTACGACATGCCACTCAGACCTCTATTACAACCCACTCACAACCACATGCCACTCGGACCTCTCCCGACTTGCCACTCGGACCTCTCCCGGCTTGCCACGAGGACCTCTCCCGTCTTGCCACTCAGACCTCTCCCGACTTGCCACTCGGACCTGTCCCGACTTCCACTCGGACCACTCCCGACTTGACACTCGGACCTCTCCCGACTTGCCACTCGGACCTCTCCCGACTTGCCACTCGGACCTCTCCCGACTTGCCACTCGGACCTCTCCCGACTTGCCACTCGGACCTGTCCCGACTTGCCACTCGGACCACTCCCGACTTGCCACTCGGACCTCTCCCAACTTGCCACTCGGACCTCTCTCGACTTGCCACTCGGACCTCTCCCGGCATGCCATTTGGACCTCTCTCGACATGCCACTCAGACCTCTATTACAATCAACTCGCAACCACATGACACTCGGACCTCTCCCTAATTGCCACTTGGACCTCTCCCAGCTTGCCAATCGGACCTCTCCCAACTTGCCACTCGGACCTCTCCCGACTTGCCACTCGGACCTCTCCCGGCTTGCCACTCGGACCTCTCGGCTTGCCACTCGGACCTCTCCCGGCATGCCACTCAGGCCTCTATTACAACCCACTCACACCCATATGCCACTTTACCGCTACACATGCCAATCACACCTTCCCCACATTTCTAAAAGGACTTACCTGTCTCTCCTCCTCTGGTTGGGTTGCCTGACCTCCTTGCGGTGTCACATATGGATCAATGGATCCCTCTGCTGTGCGGTATTCTTGATGCAGCACGAGAGTTCACTTTGTGAACGAGCTGTTACTGTTCTTCTTATTTGATAGGCCAAATATTGTCTCTGTGCATAAAATAGCTGCCTTTGCTGTTTGTACGTGTCGGGTACTTTAATTTGAAAAAAAAATGCCGGACTTCATGTATATATCCAGAATATAGTTTTGTTTTTTTTTTGTCAAACAAAATCCCTCGCTTTCCTTCCCACTACCTGATGTGTTTAGGTTATGAAAAAACATTGCACAAATAGATAACTTAATTTAAAGTAGCCCGTTTCAGCAGTTTTGTTTTTCAAATTAAAATTTAACACGGCCCAGTAGTGTTCTGAGTCTGGCAAGCGATCAGATCTGCATTGCAAAATAGTAACCACAGGTTTGTCTGCTAAACATGCAGAAAATTGTAGCAGCACAATAGATAAACATAAATCAGTTTATAGGACATATTCATAATAACTTCACTATGCGAGTGGAAGGGGGAAAAAAACGTATTATTCTGAATTTATCAGTCTGCCTGTGTCAACTGATTCCGCACATGAAATTGGATGTTTCACATGATCAAGTCGAGTAAGTCTGCTGTCTATCTTTCCCCTTTTTTTTAGTTAAGTTTTCAAAACAAAAGCAAAACAGCTGGTTGCTAAAGGTTACAACACCTTTCCCCTATGAATTGGTTTTCATAATTGGCCCCCAAACCCTAATCTTACTAAGTAAAATGTAGTTTTGTGACTTTAAGCGGTATTCCTTGGTTGTTTTGCATAGTACTTTGACCACTGGGTGGCACCGTTCTTTTGACGTCTGTGACTAATATTTAATTATACTTGGGTATATGCTTACCTTATTGATGTTAATAAAGCAATTCTGCCAAAAAGGAAAAACTACCTCTACTTATAAATACAGTGTATTTCATCTGTAAAAGGAACGTGCCATTTACAAAGAGACATGATAGTGCTTTTACAATAAGGATCCTTTTAGCAACCCAAATTACACAGTGTGCTTTGATTATTTTTCCTCCCTCTTATTTGCGTACGGTGCCAATGGCAATGAAGACTGGTAAAAACTAGAATAAGATATAAACCGATCTGGATTTGTGATGCTGTTGAACTGGAAAAGGTTAAATTGTGACAACTGGTTCTCTTAAAGGACCATTGGGGTATACACTGAATACCTAAATGTTTCATAAATCTTTGGAGATGAGCTGGTGTAAGTGATGCGTAGCGATAATCACTGATGTTTTGGGTTGTTCTCTACAGTGGGACTGGAATTTGATTGGCTTAAAATTAGTTTTTTTTTTCCCCTCAAGGAAACGCTAACCTGTACTTATCAAACATACAGAGGCCTCGTGTGCCTACATGGTTTCATCTTTTGTGTTTTGTACTTAAGTCAAAGAACAGAAAGATAAACATTCAGTAATACGATTTAAAAAAAAACAAAAAACTAATATACACACAATCGACCCCATATTATGTTTTATACATCTTTCTCTGTAGATGTGCTTTACCTCCATTCCAACTACATTTTTGTAATTTAGGTTTATTTACGCGTATACAAGTATGCACCCTCTGGTATCCCCTAGCCCTTTAGTATTGTAGATTTAAGGATTCCTTTCAAGGGCCATATTTCTTAAAAAGTCCCACATTCAATATGGGGAAGCAGCTATTTTGTGGTCTGGAGCAATATACATGAGAATGCAGCCAATCCTGTCACTAGGAGTCAGTGATGTCACTGAGGCGTCAGATAGTTTGTGGAAGCATTTTGTGGTCTGAACCAACATGCATGGTAATGCAGCCAATCCATTCACTAGGAGTCAGTGATGTCACGGGGGCATCAGATACTTTGTGGAAGCATTTTGTGGTCTGAACCAACATGCATGGGAATGCAGCCAATCTATTCACTAGGAGTCAGTGATGTCACAGGGGTATCAGATGCTTTGTGGGCTGAACCAACGTACTTGAGAATGCAGCCTATCGATAAACTTTTTTTTTTTAACTAGTGTCTTTCGACCTTTTTCTTTTTTTAGTTCTTTGAGGACAACCATAAGTTATGTCAGAAAAAAATATTCAGTGGGTTTAACATCTACCAGACCTTTTTTTGATGTTGGCCTTTTCAGCAGTGAGTATCTAAATATAATACTGCAGCGAATGCTGAGAATGGTTAGTCTGGGAACTATTATAAACCATGTTTTGTGGTTATGTTTTTATGCGATATTCTGAAGGCAGTCACCACAAAATGCTGTCATTGGGAAAAGACAGAATATTGCTTCACTGACGTGTAGATGTGAATGAAGTAATACAATAAGATGTTGTATCGTATTAAATAAAAGTGTGACGTACGTCTGTGGCTGAAAACTCACTTGGAGATTAGGGCACTATGACACATAATCACTAGTGGGTGTGGGTTTCCATACCTTTGTCCTACTTGCTTGCTTTCATCAGCACTCACTTCTTATGGCACCAGTAAGTCACTGACCCCAAATTATCCCCTCACATGTTCCCTGCATGTGTCACCGTGGCTAGCAAAATGATGCTGAGTAGAAGGAATTGATAAGAATTAAATGTAGTGTCCCAAACGCCTGAATTCTACTTATGTGCAAAAAAGTTTATTGAAGATTGCATCACCCATTCACCCAGACTAAAGAACTCTCTTAGACCTTATGCTCATTGGCGTTGACTTACATGCATTTAACAGCATTTTTAATGTTAATACAAGTCATGTAAATGGATCTGACAATAGAATCAATCCATTGTTTCTTAAGCTTGCCCATTGGCGGTTTTATTTGCGCTTGACTTAGATGCATTATCGTTGCGGTTTCCAAACTCTTCTTAGTCCAGTTGATGCCTTTTTTTTGAGTGATCACCAATGACCTCCTAAACGCAGGCAAAACTGATTGTTCACATCCGAAATTCCAAATGCTTTTACATGCGACTTGTAATTTCACTTGTGTTTTTCACTTGAAAGCAAATTGTGGGCACTCGGACTAAATATCCCAATATCCTAGAACACGCATACTCACTAATTTAAAAGGCATATATAGACTGACGTTCCATGACAAAATAGATCACGCTGTGCACTTTTAGAGAAAGATTCAATTGCCAGTGATGGAGCTTGGGGACATTGCGCTGCGCACATTGCCGGCAATTACGGTAGAAGTCTCTGCTCATATTCCCTCGGGGGAAAATGAGCGGAGATTTCTATCAAATCTCTGTCACGAGGTGACTCGCGGACGTTCCTGGAGACTCCTTGTGACTAATTGAATTGCCTGGGTAATGTAGATACAATGATAAGCTAGATCTATTACTGTATACACTATATATACACACTGCAGAATCGGAACAACATCGTTCCATCATTGAACGACATTTTTAGTCCAGTTTAAAAATCAAATGAAACGATACGATGAGCTTTGGAACGATAATCGTTCATCGCAGTATACACACTAATGCGATATTGGGCCGAACGGATGTTTATCGTGTTATTGACCCGTTAATCGTTTGAAAACCCTGTAGTCTGTACCCAGCCTTAGACAGCCTGCTCAAACAACTAGACTGTTTTTTATGTGGATCACTCACAGGTCTGACATATGTTGTTTGGCCCAAGAGCATATCTCCCCCTCTCTCCCCCGCTGTTGGCTCATGAATGAGGTCACTAAAGTCCTGGACACATCTTCTGGAACTCTGGGACAGTGTCAAACGTTCTGCCACATAGCTGGGTGCTGGTTCCTCAACGGAGGGACTAATATCCAGCTACAAACATGGAACTGAAGTCGTCCGTATCCAAACAGTATCTGCTCACAACCCACAGGACCCCCACTCCTTGTCAGTAATGGAAACGATGGTGAGACTGGTAGTGGGCATGCCCTTAGACATACTTCCAGGAGACCGTCATTCAAAATAATGAATGTGGCACTACAACTACCACAGAGTTAGGCTTTAAAAAACTAAAACTGTAAAGTATAGGCTTTCTTCTTCCCACTGATCTTGCCAAAATGACATTTTTGTGCAGCCATGTTTCCCAGGATGCCTAGCTGTTGCCACTACAGCCTTTTGCAGGGCATTATGGGAAATACAGATCAACTAAGGCGGAAGAACCTGATGGTATATATACACACGCTACTTACATTTCAGGATTCTAATTGAGGCACTACAAGCTGTAGATTTCAATCCCTGGCTCATTCTGAGTCATATTATTAATAACCAGAATCATTTCACAGTTGTTTTTTTTTTTTTCTTTTCTATTTTTTTTTTTTTTTAATGCTGAATACAAAGCCGTCTCCTCTCATTTCCAAAAGCCTGTGTTGTTCTTGTGAATTGAAGAGACTTGTGCTGGCTGGTACTGATAAGCAACTGTCCTGTGACATATTGTTTTTATTAACTGTGTGAAAGTCATTCACCATTAAACACCATTGGGTTCATTTCTGTATATATTCATTTTTTTATTTTTTTTTATTTTTAATTTATTTACTTACGTGTGTTCATGCCCATCGTGATGCCAATGAAAATATTGTTGACGTGCCGGCTTGCACTGTTCATTTTAGTTATGTTCAATTGATGTTTGTTTGATTTTTATTTTTTTTATTCTATTTTATTTAGTTTTGTTTTTTTCTTTTTGTCTTCAGGGTAAAGAGATTGACCTTTTTTTGGTTGGTTGTGAGTGAAGATTGATTTGCAGAGCCAGCTACTTACATAAGGTAAATCCTTTTCTTGCACCATCTTCCACTCCAATTTTGTTTTTCTGTGAATTGAACTGTTTCAGGAAATACAAGTTACAAATCCAAGTTTGCTGAGTTGTACTGTGATACTTTCCCTTGTGGGGTCTCTAAACCTTAACGTGCACCTGTCAGATTGTCATAAACACCTGTCAGTACCTACTGTGTTAGCCCCGCCCACAAAATGGCTGCCTCCTCTGTGTGTTGACAGCACCTGTCAGTAGCACTTATAAGTTGTGTGTTAGCATTGCCCACAAATGGATGCCTTCCCATTGCACAGGTTACAGGGGCGCTTTAACTCTAACTTCAAGATCAAAAGTAGTACTAGTATATAGAGTATGTAAGTACCCAGTTCATGATGGAACTTAAAGTGGTCCCCCGACACGATGGTACCTGTATCAGTAGAGTTCTTCCATAGTACTTCAATTAAGCTGGTTGGAGAACAAGTACAAAAAGTAGTGTCTCCGATTCTACAGGAATCAAAGGCTCCGTGGGGTGTGGGGAGCCCTAATTTTCTGTATAGGGGTGGACAGGATAATTAAGAAGTGTTTGTCTAAAAAAAAACTCTTTTAAGGCTATGTTCCCTTGTTATGTATCTGAGAAGATGTCATATTGGTCCTTTTTGCACTGAATCGAATCCCCAGAGGCTTCAATAATCTTATATAATGCTTCCCACAAGATCACAGATTTATCTAAGCTGTGTTTAGGTCTAACCAGCATTTTACTGTCTGAGCTCTTGTGAGGCAGGGACGCTAATGGGGAAAAGCGACCAAGAGTGAGGATAAGGCCGTTTGTGGGCAGCCTCCCAAGTAGAGTCTCACAGCATTTGCATCCAACATGCATTATCTATACTCTCTCCCAAGCCGAAGTCTCATCATCATCACCATTTATTTATATAGTGCCACTAATTCTGCAGCGCTGTACAGAGAACTCACTCACATCAGTCCCTGCCCCATTGGCGCTTACAGTCTAAATTCCCTAACACACACACACACAGCCAATTAACCTACCAGTACGTTTTTGGGATGTGGGAGGAAACCGGAGCACCCAGAGGAAATCCACACAAAAACAGGGAGAATATGCAAAATCCTCACATACAAGGCCATGGCCTGGAATTGAACTCATGACCCCAGTGCTGTAAGGCAGAAGTACTAACCACTCAGCCACCATGCTGCCCAAGTCTCCAAATTCACTATTCGTGTCACAGCTGAAACAGTCCTTGCAGTATACTAGATTTACTATACAACATCTATGGATATTTCTTTATTAGCGTCTGAAGAAGGTTTTATGTGCCACAACTAAAGCACACTAACTTGCTCACTGCATAGAAAGCATCATAAAAATGGGCCTCAGGTGCTAACAGCGTCCTGTCAAGTTCCTGAAAAGAGTCCCGCGTATCTGCACTGTTTTGCTGCAGTGTCACCCGCCTGATGCTTATCTGCAAGCTTCATTATCACCCTTTTCAAAAAATTAATAGTTCTTTAAACACCATAGCAACCGTGATGTCCGCGTCAGCCAGTCACAGCAATGGCGTGTGATGTCAGTGCTCATTACTCCGTTCTCTGACCTTGTAAGAACGTAACGTGGTTAATTGAATCTAAATGTGATATTGTCAACATGCTGCAGCTTTTAACCCTCTAAAGCTCATTTTATTTCTGTAAAAAAAAATTTTTTGGGGGTATCTCAATGAATTTATAAAACAGATTTTGGTCAATTTTATTTTAAAAAGGAAATGTACAGTATTCCAAACTATTGTGTTTACTACTTTTTAATTATTATTCATTATGAACACTATCCCCCAGGATGCCAATTCGTGTATTTGCTCGTAATATCACCTGTAAGATTCTGGTTTCTTCATCAGACATGCAGGATGGGTGATGGGGGGTCATTAAAAGACAAATAAAATTGTGGACACAGAGGGCTTAATTTTTGCGCACATTATGCTCACCCCCATTCCGCATACATCTGTGCAGCTTTGTACAGCTTTGAGTTGACTTGCGGAAGCACATGTCTCTAACATTAAATGCCACAAGGTTCTACATAGTATCACATTTTGACCATCTTCTTATATTAAAGCTTAGCCAGTTTTTTCTTAAAATACTGCTCTTTGTAACCTCATTTTTGTCTTAATTACGTTTGTGATTGACTTTTATTTCATGTGTCACATTTGTACTTTTTAATGTTTTAACTACATTGGTTTATGTGTGCATATAAATGTACTTTCCCGTATTAAACATGCCGCGATGGCTCAGTGTCCTTTTGACAGTAATAGTTGGCACACAATCACAATTACTTCAAAAGATGGATGAAATGCTACAGGGTTCTACAGGGTTAATATGGCTCACCCCATTAACCTGGGAACACCCCCATTATATATGTGCAGACTTCACCCCTCTCTAGTCACGCAACACTGAATCTAAATATTGGCAGTAAAATTGTGCATTTTAGTGCAGTTAACCTACGTTCAACATGGAAGGTCCCAAGCAACTCGGCTGCTTACACATTTGTGTTCTGCCACTGTGGCCCCCATGATAACATGCTAAGACAAGTATGACTTCACAGAAACAGACCTGTATTTTACCACTTTTTTAAATTACACTTTCTTCATTGTTTTCACTGTGCTACTTTGGTGGTTTTGATTTTTATTGCATTGAATTGGAGATAATAATACAGTTTTATACACTGTTTAGTGTTACCCTCACATTCCACATCAGCTCTGTTCTAAAGTACTGTATAACCTGCCAACTCCATTACAGTCAGCTGAAGCTCCTCCCACTTCTTTAGGATCTTGTCCTGATGGGGTCTTATTAGGGGTCAAAAAAGGTGAGAATTCAGTCATCTGAGCTGCTGTGACATCACTGGCCAAGCCTTATCTGTCACTCCACCAATCCATGTGTTGCTTCTCCCAGACCAACAGAAGTTTAAATGGAAGCTTAGAGCATTGAAATATTTTCAGAGGAGCGGATCGGACGGTTATCTATTTAGCTCCGTCTACCATTTTTCAGTAACAAACCGTTTCTAGTCAAACTTTTTCAGGGTGTTAGCCTGGAAGCGGCTTTGATAGCAGCACCAGAAGTGGCATCTCCTGAAAGGTGGAGGGCAGCTACTAGTTGTGGTAGGCCACTTTATTAACCAAATTTTACTTTTACTTGCATTTATCCTTTAAATCTGTGATAATACTGTAAGATCATATAGAACATTGATCCTTATACTATCAGCCAAATGTAAATCAATCCTATTCTTGTGGTCTAACAAATGGGTTAAGGTGAATTTAGTAGGAAAAGCACTACTAATGACCACATCATTATTATTTGCGAGTAACTATTTTATGATAGAATTTGCACATTTAGGAAAATGAATCTCTACATTTTGGCCATTGGTGCTGAAGCTGTTATATGTCTGAATGGGAGAAATATGTGTTTTAAAAAAAAAAATAGAGGTCCAGGAGAAATATATTGATTAAAACATTCTGAGTTAATTAAAAAAGAGGGGAAAAAAGGTTTGCATAAATGAATGCGGTCATTTGAGATGACTTTATTGGAAGACCTGTTAAGGGTTTGTCAGAGGCTAAACCGCAGTTAAAATATAATCTCGGACAGGGTGATTTTATGCACAGTGGATGCTGAGTTAGTGACAAAGTTCTGTGCAGTCTTTGACCAGAAAACCGTTTTCTTTTTCTATTTTTTCCGTGGGTGTTTAAGGGTGTTATTAATATTTGACAAATAGAAAGTGGATATTTAATTCCAAAATAAAACGAGTGCTGTATTCCTATCAAGCAATGGATCTAATTAATTTATCTGTCCTTTTCCTCAAAGACTGTTACTAGGGGGGGGGGGTCATGTTTTTTTATTCAAGCAGAGCTGTAAATTCTCATGGTAATCTTTTTTTCTACTAATGGTTCTAATGGTCTCCAAAATATGGTCAACTTACCCCTTTCTGACACCACCCAACCACTGAAAAGCAGCCTATGGCAGAGGAATCTTGGGAGTGAGTAATAATGATCAGATGCATTAAAATTGGCTCTGTATTATATATCGGCCACCAAAATGGGCTCTGTGTTTTATACTGGTCACCAGAACGGGCTCTGTATTATATACTGGTCACCAGAATGGGCTCTGTGTTATATGCAGGTCACCAGAATGGGCTCTATGTTTTATACTGATCACCAGAATGGGCTCTGTATTATATACTGGTGACCAAAATGGGCTCTGTATTATATGCTGGTCAGCAGAATGGGCTCTGTGTTATATACTGGTCACCAGAATGGGCTCTGTATTATATACTGGCCACCAGAACGGGCCCTGTATTATATGCTGGTCACCAGAATGGGGTCAGTGTTATATGCTGGGCACCAGAATGGGCTCTGTATTATATGCTGGCCACCAGAACGGGCTCTGTATTATATACTGGCCACCAGAACGGGCCCTGTATTATATGCTGGTCACCAGAATGGGCTCTATGTTTTATACTGATCACCAGAATGGGCTCTGTATTATATACTGGTGACCAAAATGGGCTCTGTATTATATGCTGGTCAGCAGAATGGGCTCTGTGTTATATACTGGTCACCAGAATGGGCTCTGTGTTATATACTGGTCACCAGAATGGGCTCTGTATTATATGCTGGTCAGCAGAATGGGCTCTGTGTTATATACTGGTCACCAGAATGGGCTCTGTATTATATACTGGCCACCAGAACTGGCTCTGTATTATATGCTGGTCACCAGAATGGGGTCAGTGTTATATGCTGGGCACCAGAATGGGCTCTGTATTATATGCTGGCCACCAGAACGGGCTCTGTATTATATACTGGCCACCAGAACGGGCCCTGTATTATATGCTGGTCACCAGAATGGGGTCATTGTTATTTGCTGGTCACCAGAAAGGGCTCTGTATTATATGCTGGTCACCAGAATGGGCTCTGTATTATATACTGGCCACCAGAATGGGCTCTGTATTATATACTGGCCACCAGAATGGGCTCTGTATTATATGCTGGCCACCAGAATGGGCTCTGTATTATATACTGGCCACCAGAATGGGCTCTGTATTATATACTGGCCACCAGAATGGGCTCTGTATTATATACTGGCCACCAGAACGGGCTCTGTGTTATACACTAGTAAGAATAGGGCTGCAGCTTGATTATGGGGTTTTGAAATAACATTTTTTTTCTAATTTAAATATGTCCACATCGTGGCAAACCTATACCCAATGTCTGTCTGTCTGTCTATCTATCCATCTGGTTAATGTCTAAGGATTTTCTTTATGTAATTTGGACCTCCATGTCTCATATATACTAAAGCCCATTTAAAAATAACCCTAAACTGCCCCAAGCATTCCCTTCACTAAATCATTTAGTAGTGCTCCTTACAGTGACTCTAGGATGAAACGCTTGCACGTATGACATTATCACCAAGAGGCAACTATTTGCCTTTATCAATGTCTAGTTTTGTAAACTTTCTAGGTAAAAGGTCTCTGCATAATAGATATATATATAATTATATATCCATAGATTGTAAGCTTGGTAGCAGAACTAGTTACATCTCTGTCTGTCTGTCTGTCTATTACCCAGTATTGTGTTATTACTGTTTGTTCCCAATTGTAAAGCGCTACGAAATTTGCTGGCGCTATATAAATAAATGATGATGATATTCACAGGTCTATTTCTCACAGTCTGCAACTTGTTCGGTGGATTTTTTTTTTCTCCCTAAATACTGTAATATAAAGTAATCAGTGTGTCGGAACATCAATTTGTAACATTTGTCTGAAATTGTTACCCTTAGGCATGCTATTTTACCAGCCTATGTTTCTTCTTTTGAATAAACAAATGGTTTTTATATCTGTCTTGTTGCTGGAAGTATTTTTAAACTCTCATAATATTTGCTGCATTTGATGCTTGCACCGCCGCACAAATTGTTGGCTCCTCTTGTTTTACAAGAAAAGCATCGCTACAGATCAGTATTAACAATGCAAACACCCTAAATCACTAATAGAACTCCTCTAAGCTTTTAATTCCGCAGAATTTATAGCTCGCTGTATTTCCATGAATTTATAACGCTTTGATTCTTAAGAGCCCCATTTAATCAGTTTTGCCTGGCACGGAACATAATAAACAACTTTTCGGTGTTAAAGTGCCACATGAGAGAGGCTGCTAACAAGGAAGTTAAGTGTTTCTGCCACCAGCAGTTTTTCACTGTATTTTTCATGAGCTGTTACCAGCAGTAATGTACTTTGCAAGCTTCCGAATGCCGCTCAGACATAGTGATAAGCTGCACAGCCCTCGGGCACTCTTACAGGTATCACCAAATAACACGTCCCTCTGCATCTAGACTTATCATTGACAGAGAGTCTGCTTTTGCAGTGCTACGATGTATCTTACGGCTGCTATGTAGCAATAAGCTTGAATGGAAAGCACTCTTACATTTTTTGTGATGTACTCTGCAGCTGGTGAGCTGAAGCGGGGTTACCCCAGTATGTGGATGTGTATGATGTATCTGATGTTTTTGAGGGATGTCATAGGACAGCTGGTGGGGTGACCCATCCTGGTTGGATACACATGGACACCCGTGCTGAGATCAGTGATGATTTTGATCACCAAGGAAAGTTTTGGATTAAAAACAAATGTAGGGTTATTATTTACAACTTGCCTTTCTATTCTTGGTTAGTTTAATCAGCTCTTGAATTCTAGAGATTTTTGACTGGGAAAGAAAATCAAAGGGAGTTCAATAGCCTGCCGGAATCCAAAACTTAGGCGTCATATGCAGGGACTCAGTGAGTTCATAAATATATCCCTTGCGGATAATTTGGTTTACAGAACTTAAAACACAATAGTACATCATTTAGGGTGGTTCATCCCCTAGAAGACCCTCTTACTGTGACAAGGGCCTCTGCTGGACTGCTACTGGAATCACTGCTCACAGTACGTACCAGGATCCTACTCTGTTTAGATAATTGTTGGGGTCCCCTGAGGGGGAGTTAATGACCCTCTATTCCTTCATGGGGAGAGGTGGGGTTTGGTGTAACAGTTGGGTAACCTTTACTGACCTGCTCTTTTGGGATGCTACATTGGTCGGGTCTTGAAGACCGGTGTACCCCGGCGACATAAACCTGCCCAACTCTCGCTCACTGTTATTTAACGTGCCGCAATCAGGAACAAAGACCGCAGTATAGTGGATCCGATATGTTCCTATTACATCATGAAGACTTCAATTGATTAGCTGTAAACTGAAATATATTGTATGCAGTTTCCTTTATAACACTAGTGGATCACCCCAAATTATTTCAGTGGAACTGGTAATGTTTGGCATCATATTAGATCGGGAAAATGTTGGCAGACTCTGTCCCCAATGGTATCATTCCCCTGATGACTTGACACTCTGAATGGCCAATTGGGGGGTGCGATATGTGTTTCATCATAATTGAAGGACTTATTCAGCCAGTAGGTTAGAAGTATATATAGGTATGGTAGGAGAGGTTTGCAGGCTAGTTTTGGCATAATCTCTTTATCTGTCTCCAGATAGGGAAAAAAAACATTGTAT